>NW_022631125.1:3958862-4100590 GCF_010015895.1 Lontra canadensis
ATAATATGCAAATAAATACACACACACACACACACACACACACACGGATCCCTGAGGTTGCTTGGGTTATTTCAGTAACTATAGGCCTTGGTTCATTAATAAAGAGACCAAAAATGCTTTGATAAATTAGAGATAACAAATCTTTAGAGGAAAGTCAAGATAGCAAATGATAGGCATCAACAGAATATTTCTGTTCTATTGGCGATATCCTGTGCTGGGTAGGATTCCAGAACTTGAAGAGGAAAGTGACTTAGGCTCAAGAGACTTGATGTCTCTGGTCTAGGAGCTTCATAACCAAAGATAATTAAAGCGTAGATTGGTTTACTTACAGAGTACTGATTCATTTATCTACCAAATGATATGGATAAATTTGAAACAAGTTTAAGCCAGTATTGTAAAGGATTGTGCAGTGACTAATTGTTTCCTACTTTGCATTGCTTGGGGAAAGTTTTAAAATGAGAGAAAAGGATTTAAAATGGGATAGTATTTTCTTTCTTCACCACCTTTCTCCACTTTGCCTTGTTATATTAGTTTCATTACCTTGGCTTTGAAAGTACTATAAACAGTATTGGACACTTATATGTTCAGAAGATTATGCGTAGTTCTGTCATTTGCATTAGGACTGATGAGTGTATTTTCAATGGAAAAAGCTTACAGTCACTATATAGACAACTACCTACATCAGTTTCTCCAGGGAAATTCCTGTTTGTTTCAGACTTCACCTCAAAAAAGCAGGGAGTCATTGTTTGCAGTACAGTAGGAAACTGCAAGATACAATTTGATTACATGGTTTATTTTGACTACCCTCTTATTTTCACATACATAGTTACTTTTTAAAAGTGTAGGTTATTTTTAATTTGAGTCTTGTTTGGTTCATCTCAGTGTTACTGTCACTGGTAACTGACCAGTGCTGTACATAAAAAGGCGATTACAATACCTTTTCTGCTTTTATGGTTTAAAGTTATAATTACATTTAGTGGTTCAGTCAGTATCTGTTCCCTTAGGCATGTCTCACCTTTTTTTCCCAACCTTTTTCTTTTCTATTTTAAAATAAAAGCAGCTGCGTTTTTTCATTATTACACTTTCCCATTTCCCTTTTTTCGTTTGTTACAGAACTGTACAAGTGATGGAGGCAGAATTCTGCTAATCTATTAAACTGTTTTCTAGTCTCATCTTTCAGTGTGCAGAATGTTGTAGAAGCTTAAATTTTGGTACCATATTTAATTACCACGAAATGTTCTTTTATGGTACAGTTTTAATGTGTGGTCCATATCTTCCAATTCCTTAAAATAGTAATCATTTACTATATTGTACATTCATCTCTTGCTCTAGAAAACAAATTTTATGTATTCGCAGTCCTGTTTTGTTTAAAAACCAAAGTTAAAGAGTGGCAGATACGCAGTTCAGCATGAAAACTAATTATTTATATGTATATTGTAAGTGAATGTTTATTTTGCATTGATTCGATGATAATACTCGAATGGTTTCTTTACCAGTGTCAACCACCTGTTTTCTGCTTACATGGAATTTATAAATTAGTACTGATTTTATACCTAAATTTAAAAGCTTTTAAATGCCTGTCTTTAAATGTGTAGGACAGTCATGCTTTGTTGAGAAATGTTGTGATAGAATATTCATTTATTTAACCTTTAGCCTTGTTAGTTGAACTTAAAATTTCACTTTAATAACTATTTCACATACTTTTTTTTAGAAAATGAGTTATTTTAAACTTAATTCATTCCTTTGAGACCAGTCATGAACGCTTCTGTTTTTACTCAGGAGTTAACAGTTGAATAAATTAAAAATTAAGAAAGTGATATCCATGATTCTGTTTAGTGTACCATCTCAAAAGTTTGTAGTAGTGGAATTTCAAGCCTTTTTTCAGTTTGTCAAAAACATAGCAAGATAAGGGGAGTTAATTTTGTTTCAACCTGTATTCTGTAATTTATGATGAAAAATTGCTAATCCTTCTTCAGTAAGTAAAATTACTAAGTTTAACTCCCCACCGTAATTACAATTTTCAAGTTCTTAACTAAAATTGTAGTGTTAAAGTACTTGCTATTTTAATGCATTATTTTTGAGCTTGTAATAATTGGGTGAAGTTAATCTGCAATGAATTGAAAGCTCAAAATTATGTCTTGCTGATTTTCTGAGTTGGGTATATTTAAGAAGTAGAAAAAAAAATTTTTAACACTAAAAAAGTTACAGTTTGGAAATAATTCTGTCATATTTAAAGAATTTATAACTTAACAAACATGATACTTTAACCCATTACAGGAAAAGAAACCCCAACTACTACTAAGTAATAATTATACAGCATATCAGAGAATAGATAGCAGTTATATGTCTCATTAAAAATACTGGTATAATTTTCATAAAATTTAGTAGATTGGAGTCTTGCTGAATTTTATTAGTCAAGGATTCACGTAGAAAATTTTTCACAGTTTTGAGAGGAGAAAAAACAGTACAGGTCTTTTCAGGTTTGAGAATTACCACAAAGATATTCTGGTTATAATTGCTGAGGTGAGACATAGGAAGAAAGACATAATTCTGTTTTTACTATAATTTAGACCTTTTTTGGTCACGTCACAATGTTTAGTGGAAATACTGTCATGGTAGAAGGTGGTGGAGAGGGAATTGGAGTTCATGTTTGTTCTTTAGGTGAGGAAAATAAATTGGACAGTTATGTGCAAGATAAGGACTGTCATCAATAATTCATGTGTTGTATTTTTTCATGAAGCTAAGTATTTGCTGAAATTAATAATTGTTCTTAGCTTTTTCTCATAGAGCCAAATTTCCTGGATTTGTGTAGCTGCCCCATAACCTAATTAGGACTTAATTCAGGATTTTTTTTGTTTTGTTTTCTAAATAAATGTACAGCTGATTTATTCTCCCTTCTTCTTTTTTTAAGGAATCTAGGTAAAAATGGCTTATCTAACAGTAGCATTTTATTGGATAAATGCCCGCCTCCAAGACCACCATCTTCACCATACCCTCCCTTGCCAAAGGACAAGTTGAATCCACCTACACCTAGTATTTATGTGAGTCTGAATTGACTGACTAGAAATAAATTAAACCAGTGTGTGTACTTACCTGTCTTTCATAAGATCTTGCTTTAAATTAATACGGATGCCCTTTAAGAAACATTAAAATTATTGGCAGTAGCTTGAATGTTTGGGGGGGAAAAGATGTATTCAGAAAGACTTCATAATAGCATTTAAAACATCCCTTCTCAGTTACTAACCATGATTATGTTAGAGTACTGAGAAATACTTCTTACTGCCCCCAGTTTTGGAAAGTATTAGGCAGAAACCACCTAAAAGTATGACTTAGCTGGGTTTCAAATATGCATTCTACTAGTTGTATGGACCTTAACATTCATTCTTCTTTATGCATCTACAAAATATATATTTTTAATTACCTTTAAAAAAGGTATTTGAGAACATAAAATGTGATAATAGATATGTCATTTTTTAAAAGAATGTTAAAAGATTATTTAAAACCAATGTTTTACTCTAAGAACATTTAGATATCTGATGTAGGAAGTTGATAAAAGTTCAATCAAAGCAACTCTTCCATCCTCCCAGTTCTACCCCAAGTGAAAAAAAATTTAAGCTATAAAGTTTGTTTTTGGAGATTTGGCCCTGTTTTTGCCCTCTAGAGGCCAAATATTATCATATTAGTCCTTTCTCCAACCAATTATTTATTGATCCTTTAGTATGTAAGAGAAGCACTGAGATAGACATGTAATAAAACATTTAAACTGAAGTCTGAGAGAGGGAAATGCAAAATTAAGAATTTTCTTTTATGGGTCTTTTTCACCTTGCTTTCACTTTTGGTAATATTTTTAAAAACACTGAACTTTTGTGGCTTTCTACTCTTTATGTGAGGAAAAAAGCCCACATAATGTAAAATTTTATCGTCTTAACCATTTTTAAGTATACAGTTCAGTAGTATTAAATAGTATTCTCACTGTTGCAAAACACTTCTCCAGCATTTTTTCATCTTGCAAATCTGAAATTCTATACCCATTAAATAGCAACTCCCTTTTCCCTGGTCTCCTTAGCCCCTGGGTAACCACCAGTTTATGGTTCTATAAATTGGCTACATTAGAAACATCATATAAGTAAAATTATACAGAGTTTTTCTTTTTGTGACTGCCTTATTCTCACTGAGCACAGTGTCTTCAAGGTTCATCCACATTGTAACATGTGCTGGGATTTTCTTTTTTAAAATTGAATAATATTTAAATTGATTTGAAGCTTCAGTTTTATTTCTTTCCACACATTTTGTTCAAGATCCAGTAGACAAGAGAAATAATGTATGTAGTTACTATCTAATTACAACTAGGGTCAAAGACATAGTGACAAAATGCTATAAAATATAAAATAGAAATTACACAGTGCATTGTTGAAATTGCCATAAATGATGAATATGAATTTGGCATAATATTTTCTGTTTTCCAGAGATCTAACCATATGTTTTAATTTTACAGTTGGAAAATAAACGTGATGCTTTCTTTCCTCCATTACACCAATTTTGTACAAATCCAAACAACCCTGTTACAGTAATACGTGGCCTTGCTGGAGCTCTTAAATTGGGTAAGCTTTAAATAAGAAAAAGAAAAAGGTTTTATATTTCCTTTGCTATCTGTGACTCTTAAAGCACTGGCAGAAACTTACTTCTGTTAAGTTTTTCAGTTTTCACTGTAGTATTTTCTGGCAGGGGGGTGGTTATGTATCACTTCTTTAATCCATAACGTAAAGATACCACGACAGTATTGGTTCCTGGCAATTTAGTAGTGGTTTTTAAATTTAGCTTTTATTTTGGTCTAATTGTATAATTATAATTACGATTTAGGGTATCTGATGAGAGAATTTTTAATATAAAATATAGATAAAATTTACTGCTGCTAATATAAGACTGTAGCCTCCTAACTAGTGCCTGGCCCCTTGATTCCACCTGTACTGGTGGCATGATGATTAGGTCTGAGGCTTCATTGTCTGGTTGTGTAAACCTGGCACAAAGTTCAGGTTGTGCAGAGGCCCTGGTTGGTTTTTAGGGGAACTGGATAAAATGCCATAAAACATTTTGCTTAATGTATTATTCCAAATACAATTTTTATTTATTAACTACATTTATTTATGAAGACCTGGGACTTTTTTCTACCAAAACTTTGGTGGAAGCTAACAATGAACATATGGTGGAAGTGAGGACGCAGTTGTTGCAGCCAGCAGATGAAAACTGGGATCCTACTGGAACGAGGAAAATCTGGCATTGTGAAAGTAATCGATCTCATACTACAATTGCTAAATATGCACAGTACCAGGCCTCCTCCTTTCAGGAATCATTGAGGGTAAGTGTTTACTCCTTGAACACTGTTTTATTTTTAGAATATTTTATTATTTTATGTTCTTTTAATTTGAAAGGATGCATTTCTTTTGTAAGCATCTCATTATTTTATAGTTACATGAAATACTATCTAAGTGCTATGCAGTTCGCCCTTAGTAAAGTCTAAGCAGGCCTATGGGTTGATAAATATTGTTAAAGTGTAGTGGGATGTCTCCTTCATCCGTGGGATGTTTCTGTTTAAAGCAGGCTTTCTCAGTCTTGGCATTATTAACATTTTGGGTCGGATAATACATTGTTGTGGGAGACGGTCTTGTATTTTAGGGTGTTCAGTAGCATCCCTGACCTCTCTCCAGTAGATGCCTATCGCACACCCCTTACCTTCTAACCCAGTTGTAATAGTCAAAAAGGTCTCCAGACATGCCAGATATCCCCTGGGAGGGTAAAATTGCCTCTGATTGAGAGCCGCTGATACCAGAAGATAAAGTAAGTCTCAAGATTGCTTTATGCTTGCAAAATTCCTAGTCTTGTGCCTTCCCATCTTTCTCCTCTACCAGGTTAATATTATCTGATCGATAATACCTCCAGGAAACATTAGTATTATTCTTAACGGCCTCAGTCTGAAAGAGAAAACGGAGGGAGAGGCATAAATTATTTCAAAATATATGGGAAATTTAAAAAGTAGAAAAATAATCAGATTATTATTAAAAGACTCCGGCATTTCAGCAGTGGATCATTACTAAAATCCTTTAGCACTATAATGAGAACTTTGTGAATTCTCCCACAAAGTGAACATAAAACATCTACAAAAAAAATGAGTTTATTAAATGTATTACTCAAATACTTGTCTGTAGTACTAAGTTGTTTTGTACATATCCTGCAGCTAAAACTTAAGGGGCACCTGGGTGGCTCACTGGGTTAAAGCCTCTGCCTTCGGCTCAGGTCATGATCCCAGGGTCCTGGGATCCAGCCGTGTATCTTGCTCTCTGCGTGGCAGGGAGCCTGCTTCCTCCTCTCTCTCTGCCTGCCTCTCTGCCTGCTTGTGATCTCTGTCTATCAAATAAATAAATAATCTTTAAAAAAAAAAAAAACTTAATATGGGCCTGCAGGTCTTTAATTTGTAATTCATTAGATTTTCTTATGTGTTTAAAATTCTGCCTCAAATTCACATTTTCAATGAAGGCAGCATTTGTACCTGTGCATTGTATATTTGTATTTCTTTCTCACTACCATTCCCTGTATCTACAGAGAAATTCATCTAATGAGAATTGTCCTGCAGCTTTAATTAGTTACAGTGAATTCATTGTCTAAATTAATCTCTAGTTCAAACTTTCGAGATACTTCAGCTATATGATAGTGGTAGTATTAGGTTCAGAAGAGGATAAATAATAAGCAAGATTCAGGGATCATGAAAGGAAAATTTGGAGGAAGAGTTGAAAAGCAAAGATCATAAGAGGCAGAGTATTTATATAGGATGGGATCCATAACCAAAGAAAAGATGCCTTTTTGTGTGCTTTGAAGGCATGGACCATTACCTGTGAAAAATTTGACAAATGTTTAGAGATTATACATTTAAAGGGAGGGAGGCCAAAATGTACTAAGTACTGCTAACTCAAATAGTAGGACAGTGTAAAGAGATACTGTGTCTGTGACCCCAAAATTGTAAATAATAGTAGTACTTGCGTTGAAAAGCACCTATATTTATGCAGCACTTACTTTACTTACTAATGTAAATGTGTTACCATGCATGTATAATTCATTGTGGAAGAAAAGCTTTAACCCAGGGAGAACTTGTTCCATTTGTCTGTAATCAAAAATAGAGAACATCTAACCTTCTACCCTTACACATATATAATTATGTATACATCCACACACAGCTGCTAGATTAGAAAATTTATAATCAAGATGGATAAGCCTCTCAATTAAAAGAAAAATAATTCTGTCCTCTTAAAAATGGGGCAAGGATGAAAATCTATAGATTTTTTTTCCCCTTATAGAAGAATGTTGCTAACAAAGAACTCTAAGAAAACTTTGTGGCTGAGGATGTTGGATACCTGCCTATGGATGGTGACCATTGACTTTCCTTGGGTTTTTATTTAATGTGTGGTCTTTGAAGAAATTTTCATGTGAAAGAGGCCTATAGAAATTCAGTTTCCAAACATAGATAATACCATCAGTCTTTATAGTTGCATGATGGAAAGGATAGCTGGTTGTGGAATACTAAACTAGAATGTGTTTTGCTTTATTTATAGGAAGAAAATGAGAAAAGAAGTCACCATAAAGACCACTCAGATAGTGAATCTACATCTTCAGATAAGTAAGTCATTTTTAGTGTTCACTTAGTATTTCTGTTTAAAAGGCATGTTTCTGATACTGTCTCTCTCTTTTTTAAGTTCTGGGAGGAGGAGGAAAGGACCCTTTAAAACCATAAAGTTTGGGACCAACATTGACCTGTCTGATGACAAAAAGTAAGTCTTTGTAGTAGTGTTTCTGTGAACAGATGCAAAGAGGTCTGCAAGATTGAAAATTGTCTACGATTTCCTCTTTTTCCTTCCTTAACATTTTTCTAAGTTGATGCACAAGTTTCAGATAAATTATTTTTGCTAAGTTTTACAAAGAAGTTTTTTTCTTTAACTTAAATCTCTTGTATAGGTTTTCATTAAGACCCTGGCTAAGTACACAATCATAAAGTTACATTTTATGATTAATAATGTACAATAGTGTTATAAAGGGGTGCCTGGGTGGCTCAGTAGGTTAAGCCTCTGCCTTTGGCTCAGGTCATGATCTCAGGGTCCTGGGATCGAGCTCTGCATCCGGCTCTCTGCTCAGGGGGAGCCTGCTTCCCCTTCTCTTCTCTCTGCCTGCTTCTCTGCCTACTTGTGATCTCTCTCTCTCTCTGTGTCAAATAAATAAAATCTTTAAAAAAACAGTGTTATAGAATTATACAACAGTTATAAAAATAGGAAGGTTTTTTTTTTTTCATTTACTCAGTATTTTTGTTTTGTTTTTAACTCAGTAATATTTATGCCTTTTTTTTATTAGGAAGTTTTCTTTGGAAAAATTGAAAAAATTAAGCATTTCAGTGTTTCCTATGCCGTTTTTCAGATTGGGACACAAAGTTTTTGAAGAAATGGCTAACTTCCACAAATAATTGTAGCAGGATTTCACTCTTGATCTGTTATTTTATTGCAGATGGAAGTTGCAGCTACATGAGCTGACTAAACTTCCTGCTTTTGTGCGTGTCGTATCAGCAGGAAATCTTCTAAGCCACGTAGGTCATACCATACTGGGCATGAACACAGTTCAACTATACATGAAAGTTCCAGGAAGCAGAACACCAGGTAACTTTTATGAACTAACATTATCTTCTACACTTGAAAATAGAATTAATCAAAATGTGAAACATGCAAAAGAGAGCCAGATTCTTTTCATTTACAGTGAATGAAACTGAAACGATTACTCCTGTTACAAGATTTGACTTGTATTATTAAGATTTTTCCCCTTTATATTATCTTTTTTTAATAGAATAGTCCTGAAACAATAGCAGTTTAATCTGGAAAGGGGTCACTAGAGCACTCCTGGGAAAGTCCCTGTGGCTTAGAGGCTGTTGCTGATTCTGTCTCCTGCAGAGTGATGGGATACAGTTTTTTCTGAACTTTTCTTTTTGCCATAGTCACACTAAGAAATATACTTTATGACTTTGTGCACATATGTGTATTTTTAAGAACAGTTTCATAGAATAATACATTTTCTAGTCTGTTCCATTGTATTTCACTTAAATAAGGAAGTAGAGGTTGTAGTCCTCTAACAGGGCTGCAACACACAGTTCACACAAATCGCTTGATGAGGAGACATTCCTAGAGTCTTCCTGGTATCCAGTCCGGACTCTGTTAACTGGCTTGTCACTTTTGACGGGTCACATTTCCTTCTCTGGGTCTTTTTCTTCATTTGTAAAACGAATTGCATTGGTTTTAAGCTAAGAATTCTGTCCAGTGCTAAAGTACCATCTTCTTTGTGTCTGCTTGGATTGACATGAAATTTCTGAGTGATTTTCAAAATACTTAACAATTAGGGCAGATATCATCATCAGATGTTTCTGTGTGCAACTTGAAGCAGCCATGGTTTGAAAACCAGATTGCTTTCTTCTTTGTCACCTGCTTATTGAATTGTAGCTACAAAGCTGTTTCAAAATAGGCCTATCCTTGCTTCTGGGTAACATTGGTCAGTGGATTCCGAGTCCTGACTGCTCATTGGAATCTCTCTTTTTTTTTTTTTTTTTTTTTTAAGATTTTATTTATTTATTTGACAGAGAGAGAGAGAGAGATCACAAGTAGGCAGAGAGGCAGGCAGAGAGAGGGGGAAGCAGGCTCACCGCCGAGCAGAGAGCCCGACGCAGGGCTCGATCCCAGGACCCTGAGACCACGATCTGGAATCTCTTTTATTGGGATCAGGCACGGTATTTTTAAAGAAGGTTCCCAGAATATTATATTGTACAGCCAGGAGTGGAACCATTAGGTTGTAGTAGTTTTTATCCTCAAGCCATTGGAAGCCCAGTTCTGTGATATTTTGTCCATAGTTGGCTAAAGTGGAAACAGTTCTGGAATAAATGGCAGAAGAATTCTGTGCTCCCCATTTTGCCATTTAGGCACTGGTGTAAATACTGGGCAAGTTACTTGAACTCCCTAGAGTTCTGTTTGTTCTTTTCTTTTCTTTTTTCTTTTTTCTTTCTTTTTTTTGGGATTGATTTATTTATTTTAGGGAGGGGCAGAGGGCGAGGGACAGAGAATCTCAAGTGGAGTCCAACATGGGGCTTGATTGCACAACCCTGAGAGCAGGACCTGAGCCAAAACTAAGATTCAGATGTTTAACCAACTGTGCCACGCAGGTGCCCCAAGAGTTCATTTTTCTTATGTATGCAGTATTGGATTGGTTCTTCTAAAATTCATTTAAATTAAAAACCTCTCCAATTTGAATTATACCCTCAACTCAAAAAGATTAGAGTTTTTCATTACAAATCAGAGGAAAAGCAAACCTGGTAGATTATTTCTTTGTCACTTGTGTCTGAACTGCTTGGGGTTTTTTTTTTTTTGGTTTGTATGTAAGGCATTAGATTTTCAGAAGTGTTTTGTGGAACATTGAAGAATTCTCTAAGGAATTCCCTTGGAGTAGTGCTGTCTAGTAGAAATGTAATGCAAGTCATATGTATGATTTAAAGGTTTTTTTTTTTTTAACATATAATATATTATTTGTTATAGGGGTACAGGTCTGTGATGATTTAAAGTTTTATGGTAGTCATATCAACATAAAACAGGTGAAAATAATTTTAACCTAGTATATACAAATCTTACCATTTCAACTTGTAATCAGTATATAAAAGTTATGAGATTTTTCACATTTATTTTTCATATTAAGTCTTTGAAATCTGGTGTGTATTTTTATAGTTTCTGCACATCTCAGTTCATATAAACCCCATTTCAGGTGATTACTCTGTTAGACAACTCGGTCTTAGAAGAAATGGATAGTTTAATTAGTTCAATTTTTAAATTATTTTGAATACTTCCTTGTGAGGCAAACCCTTTATTCCTGGAGTTACATAGATAAATGTGTTACCTACCTCATGGACTTTATGATCAGTCATGTTATGTTCTAAACTATAGAGATGCTCTAAGGCTCTATCCCAAAACATTTTGAATTTGACAGTGGGATTTCAGCACTTCTAATTAAGATGAGAGCTAAATTTTATTTTGGAGTCTACACTGTGGACAATTCCAACCATCTACCCATGGTAGGAGATAGTTTGTAGGTATTAAGAGTACCATATTCACATCATACTCTCATACATGAGAGACACAAGGAATGGTGAGATTAGCTACATTTTTCTCTATTGAGGTAAAAATGACCCAGCAAAACGAATCCCTTTAAATTATGTGGTTCAGGGGCGTCTGGGTGGCTCAGTGGGTTAAGGCCTCTGCCTTCGGCTCAGGTCATGATCCCAGGGTCCCGAGATTGAGCCCCGCATCGGGCTCTCTGTTCAGCAGGGAGCCTGCTTCCCTCTCTCTCTCTCTGCCTGCCTCTCTGCCTACTTGTGATCTCTGTCTGTCAAATAAATAAATAAAATCTTTAAAAAAAAAATAAATAAATAAATAAATAAATTATGTGGTTCAGTTGCATTTAGTGTATATTCACTGTGCTGTGTAGCTATCACTTCTGTGTAGTGCCAAGAGATTTTCATCTGTCCAAAAGGAAACCTTGTACCCATTAAACTTTAACTCTCCATTTTCCACTTCCTTCTGCCCCTGGCAACCAGTAGTCTGCTGCTTTCTGGTTCTGTTCTGGATGTTTCCTATAAATGGAATCATACAATATGTTCCCTTTTGTGTCTGTCTTCCTTCACTTAGCATGTTTTTGAGGTTCATCTGCATCGTATTCATGGTTCAGTCCTTTTTATGGCCAGATACTCCGTTGTGTGGATATATAGGACATTTTGTTTATCCATTCATCAGTTGACGGACACTTGGATTGATTCCACTTTTTAGCTATTGTGAATAGTGTTTCTGTGAAGATACGTGCTAGTATTTGTCTGAATCCCTGTTCCCAGTTCTTTTAGTTATATACCTGGGATTTGAATTGTTGGTTCATATGGTGGTTCTATGTTTAACTTTCTGAGGAACTGCCAAACTGCTTTCCATAGTAGCTGCACCATTTTACATTCATGGCAGCAATGTATGAAAGTTCGAATTTTTCTTCATCCTCACCAACACTGTTTAGTTCCCATTTTTTTCTTATTACGGCCAACCCAATGGATGAGAAGTGGTTTTTCTTTGTGGTTTTGATTTTCATGTGCTTACTGACCATCTGTATTATCCACTTGGAAAAAATGTCTGTTTAAGTCCTTTGCCCATTTCTTAAATTCAGTTGTTTGTCCTTTTGTTGTGGAGTAGTGGGAGCTTATATTTTGCATATTAACCCCTTACCAGGTATATGATTTGCAGATATTTTCTCCTGTGCTTCAAGTTGTTATTTCATTCTCTTGATAGTGTTCTTTGCACAGAAGTTTTTAATTTTGATGAAGTTCAGTTTATCTGTTTTTTGTTTGGTTGCTTATGTTTTTGGTATCTTATATAAGAAACCACTGCTGAATGCAGGGTTGTAAAGTTTCACCCCTATTTTTCTTCTTAGATTTTTATAGTTCCAGCTCTTATATTTAGATACTTGATCCATATTAATTTTTACATGTGGTTTTATATGAGCTAAGGTTCCAAATTCATGCTTTTACACATCCAGTTGTCCCAGCACTATTTGTTGGAAAGACTATTCTTTTCTCTGTAGAAGGGTCTTAACACCCTTGTGGAAAATCAGTTGGCCACAGATATATGGATTTATTTCTGAATCTTGATACCCTTTCCTTGATTTACATGTCTGTCTTTATGCCAGTACCATGCTGGTTTGATTGCTGTACCTCTGAGGTAAGTTTTAAAATTGGGAAGTGTGAATCTTCCAACTTAGGTAGCTACCTTTACTGTAGTGCTTTATCTCTTCATCACAGGGCTGCGAATTACTGTCTTTCTTTCCTTTCAGCCCAAGAATTCAGCCTCTGGCATTTTCTTACATGGCACATGGGCTAGTGACAAATTCTTTCAGCTTTTATTTATCTGAGAATATCTTAGTTTCTCCTTTATTTTTGAAGAATAATTTTGCCAGATATGGAACGCTTGGTTAATTTTTTTTTTTCTTTCTTTCAGCAGTTTAAATGTGTTACCCTACTGCTTTCTGGCCCCATGATTTTGGATCTAAAATCAGCTATTAATCTTATTGGTAATCCTTTGTATGTGACAAATCACTTCTTTTTTCCTGCTTTCAAAATTCTCTTTGGGTTTTTACAGTTTGACTATAATGTGTCTTCATATGGATCTCCTTAAGTGTTTCCTACTTCGGAGTTTCTTTAGCTTCTTTGATGTATAGATGTATGTCTTCTGTCAAATTTGGGAAGTTTTGGACCATCACCTCTTCATATATTCCTACTGTCCTTTCTCCTCCTCTTCTGGGACTCCCACAGTGCTTAGATTAGTGTATTTGATGGTCCCTTAGGCTCTGTTAATTTTTCTTCATTCCATTTTCTTCTCAAAATGGTGGTTAGTTTCATTTGCTCTATCTACAAGTGTGGATTCTTGCTTAACCTGCTCATATCTGCTGTTTGAAACCCACTAGTGAATTTTTAATTTCAGTTATATTTTCAGCTTCAAAATTTTATTTATGATAATTTCCATCTCTTCATTAATCTCTGTTGAGACCTTGTTGTCCTTGTTTCCTGTGGTTCTTATTTATGGTTTCTTTTAGCTCTTTGAAGTATACTTAAGACAGTTGATTTAAAGTGTTTGGCTATTAAATCCATTGTCTGTTCTTTATCAGGACTAATTTTTGTTAATTATTTCTTCTTTTTTCCCCCTTGTGATTAGGCCATACATTCTTGTTTAGTTGAAAGCCTCATTTTTTGTGTGAAAACAGACTCTGAGGATTAAAAAAACAAAACAAAACAAGACTGTATTCTTGGTCAGATATAGTCCCTGAAGTCTCTGTTCCTTAAGCATGGTACTGTGCTAATATTTTGACATTTTGAATGTTATCATGTGGCTGTTAGAGAAATCAGATTCTCCCTCTCCAGGGTTTGTTCTTGCTTATTGTGGGCTGCAGTTGTCTGTCTGTTTTGTGACTTTCCCACAGTATTTTCACAAAGACTGTATTCCTTGGCATGTGTGGGTACTGAAGTTTCTTTTCCATTATCTCAGCAGTTAGCCAGTGACCTCACAGAGATTTCCTTCAGTGCTTTGTGCCAAAAAAGAAAGAAGAATGGGAAAATGAACATAAAGGAAAGAAAAAATAATTCTCCGGGTCTTTGCAGATTTCCTGTGTTGAGTCAATCCTTTTACACTTAGTCATGCAGCTTATGGTCTTACTTTTAGCCTTTACCTTCTTGCTTGCACTGCACCTAAAGATTAGCAAGAAGTTAAAATTTTCAGATTTAGGTATATTTCTGAGCATACGACCTGCTCTGGGTATGCATGTGGCTTTCTAAATTCTCTAGTATTCACGGGAGCTTTTCAAAGCCTTTATTCCCCCCAAATCTCATTGGTGTGTCTGCGGTTTGCCCCAGCTCTTCGTTTTTTGCCCCTGGGAGCACCAACTTATTCATATGGCCTTTCAGTGTTTTGGGGGAAACCTTTTCCACTGAACCACTTGCCCTGATAAGGTGAAGTTCTTTGTGTTAGTCTTTTGGGGGAAACTGCAGTCAAGTTGAAAGGAAAAACAATTTTTTATCTTGGAAACAGCATCCACTCTGTTCCCTCCAGAACCCGTGACACTCAGACTAGGAACACCAGACTACTTTTTTAAGTCCATTGCCACACACTAGTGATGTGGGTGGGGATAAGGTAAGTTAAAGTGACATAAAACTCTCCTACTGTAAGTTCTTTCTGGTCAGGCATTCACTTGGTTGCTATAAACCTTTGACTACTACCCAGAGTTCAGTAAGGTTACTTCTGGTAGTTTTACTAGTTTTTTTTTTCTCTAGAAACTAGTTTGTTTCTGAAGAGTTCTCCAGAGTTCCCTGCTCCATCACTTTTGTTGACAATACTCCCATTGTTCCATTTGAAAACCATATTTCTTGCCTCTTTACTGATGTCCTAATGCTACTTGTGAGAAATGGGGATTAGTTCACAAAGAAGTGGTAATGATATCAATAATCGCTAATACTTACTACTTACCATGTATTTGGAACTGTTCAAAACAGTTATTATTTCATTGATCCTCAAAGCAGCCCAATGATTTATTGGAATTGTTATTTTCTAATCTTCTATATTAGGTAACTGAGTCCGAAAGGTTTAGCAACGTTCCCAGGTTCACATAAGCTTAGGAGCCTGGCTCTAGAACCTAAGCTTTTAGTCATGATTTAGACTACCTCTGCAAAAGGTCTTACTGAGTAAGTTAGGAGCTGACCAAACTCTGCTCTAAAACTAGACACAAAAATAATGACAAAAGCTGAAGACCACCAGAACATTCTGTGTTGAACATTTCCGAGGTCTTATTTCTAAAGACACATTTTTCTATAGAATTTATAGTATGCTGATAATTGTTTTTCTTTTCTCATTTCAGGTCATCAAGAAAATAACAACTTCTGTTCAGTTAACATAAATATTGGTCCAGGTGACTGTGAATGGTTTGTTGTCCCCGAAGGTTATTGGGGTGTTCTGAATGACTTCTGTGAAAAGTAGGTTTCCAAAGAAAAAATTTTTTAAACATAATTATTCAAAAACAGTAATTATAAAGGACAGCTTACTAATGTGGATATCCTAATGTATGTAACTAGTTTTTACTTACCTCAGCAAAAAAATTCATTTAAATTGATTTGATTCCAAGTCTGTTCCTTTGCATTACCGAGAATACTTGGAAAAAGATGCCTTGACACCACTCTGTGCAGTAGTAACATTCTTGAATTTAGAAGATAGGAAGGTTGAGTTGTTTATTAGGTTAATTGAACAACTGATGCATAAATACTTGCTCATGTGGAAGATATGTGTTCCCAGAAAAATTATTTTACTGTGAATGGTTTTAGAAGTGGAAGGAATTCTGTAATATAGCACCTTCATAGGTTGTTAATAACTCTAGTATAAACATACTACTCTTTGTCATATCACCATCATATAAATTCTTTTTAAAACTACATTGGCAACTAGTCCTTTGAAAGAATTCTGTAAAATTTAATCAACTGCTTCAGATTTTTTCTCTAATTGAAGGAACTCACCTTGTAGTATTCCTTTCCTTAAGGTCTTAGAAATAGCCTTCCTTTATTTCTTTTCTATGTTAAAGAGTACCTTGGAATTATTTTCATTGGTTTAAATTTGTTTGTCTAAACAGAAACTTACTCTCTCTCCTTTTTTTTGAAAGTACTCCTTTATGTAAGTACCTGATATTTTCAGTTAGTTAACATTGAAAAGTTGTTATGGTTAAAAACATAAATTATACATATATATGGTGTTATTCTCCCCACCCCAAGAAGATAACGGGGGACCACCAGAAACATTTACATTATGAGAGACTCTCAAAACTAATTATACACATACTCCACATACTCACTTAGAATTTTTTTATCTTGGCTTACTGGATCTTTGTTTAATAACAAGTGTAAATATAGTTACCAAGAAACCCCCACACTAATCCATAATTTCCTTATATAGAAGCAAAAGATAATTATCTTTCATAGTTTTTACTGTTTAACACACAGATTTCGTTTCGTATAACAAAGCGAAAGATGTGAAATTTTAAAATTTGAAATGCTCTGATGAAATAACCTGATCTACACTAATCTGTGCTTACTTTCATGGACCAGTGGTCTGGTGGTAGCAGAGAAAGAGCAGTGTCGTGTAGGAAATCTCCATTGTGCTACAGAAAGATTTTTATTTCTTAAACTTTGAGATGGTAGTATATTATTACAACCACAGTCCACTGATCCTTGTTCATTATTTCTGAGTAGACATGGGCTCTCTTCAGGATTTAGTTTGTCTTTCCTACCTAATGGGGAGGTAATCTGGGAATAAAGGTAATTAGAAGAGGCAGATGATGTCTAAAAATTGTGAACTTGGGGATAATAAAAATTCGAAGTTAGAATGAAGGGTTAGGTAAATTTAAGCTGCAGGAATAGCACTTGCTACCGCAGCTTTTGATACTGATACTGATACCCGTGTATGATAAAAAGGATGCTTGCTTTTTGGGGTAACTTTAATTTTTTTTTTTAACTTAGTTGTTGATTATTCAATGGTCTTGCTTACTCAATTGCTTGCTTGCTTTTGAATAGAAAGTTTTCTCCAATGTTGTGATGGTAAACACATTGGTGAGGTAGGGATAGAATTTGTGTTTATAACCATATTTTGCTTCATAGGCAAGTTTTTCTGAACTGTATCTACTGAGCATTATTACAGACAGTAAGCCCATCCATATCCCCTTGCAGATAGGCTACCATTGGCAGTCTTCTTCTAGGCTTTGAAGAACAGCTTGCATTTTTATGAGGAGAAAAATAAGGCAGAGATTCCATCTACATCAAATGTTGGTGAGATTTTTCCATAAAGGTCCAGATAATAAATATTTTAGGCTTTGCAGGTTATATGGTCTCTGTCACAGCTGTGTCACTGAGGTACATAAGCAATCATGTGTAATAATACATAAATGAATGGGCATGGCTATGGTCTAATAAAAGTTTTATTTACAAAAAGAGGTGAACTGAATTTGGCCCATGGGCCATAGTTTGCCAGCCCTTGATTTAGACCAGGGGAAAAAAAAAATTACTTTTAAACCAATGAGAATAATTTCAAGGTACACTTTATTGTATCCTTTGGCATGGGACAGTAAATCCTGCTTCTTAGCTCTAAAGGAAAGAAACGTTTCCATTCTGCACATTCTTCCTTCCCCAAAATGTAGCTAATTGAATTTTATAAACTTCTCTTGAAGGAAAAGTTGCTTTCTAGTTTAAAATATACTTCATATTATATCATGATGAAGTAGAAAAAGAAGTCAGATTTTAAATTAAAAAGCTTAGTAAGATCCATAGAATGTTTCCAAAGTACATTGGTGGTGGTGTCAGTGATGATGGTTGGTGATGCATGTGTATGATTGTTCATTTTTTATGAAGTTGTTTTTAGCTGCATAGTTTTAACTAGTATTGAAACTCTAGAGACTGACATCCTGTCTCCTTTTCCTGCTTAGAATTCAAAACAGTGGTAGAGACCATTCTGTTTTCCACTTTGCCTCAGAAATCAAATTCCTAATAGTTAATTATATCTGCCATAGTGTTCCTGTTTATAGACTTAAGTGACTTGATGTCAATTCCACCTTCCATTTACCTTTTAGAGATTTCTTGGTACTCCAGGACAAAGGGTTCAGTCAAATAACCTTTAGTGAAATGAAATTCAAAGTTAATGTATGTAACTGTTACTTAAAAGGAGCTTTGGATTTCGTTTGGATCTTTGAAAAATCAACTGAAGGTAGTAGTACTGATCTTGGAGTAAGTTACTCAATATTTAATTGTAATTAATTTTACGTTACATATGGTAGTTCTTAACTGCACAAGCAGTTAAGTTACAGTGCAGTGTGAATGAGCATGTTTTAAGAAGTTTTGACCTTGTTTTCCAGTCTTATTAAGGAGCTTTATTAAAGTATTTGATCCATTTGCATTATTTTTTATTTCAGAAACAATTTGAATTTCCTCATGGGTTCTTGGTGGCCCAACCTTGAAGATCTTTATGAAGCAAACGTTCCAGTGTATAGGTTTATTCAGCGACCTGGAGATTTGGTCTGGATAAATGCAGGCACTGTTCATTGGGTTCAGGCTATTGGCTGGTGCAACAACATTGCTTGGAATGTTGGTCCACTTACAGGTATTTTAAAGAATATGCTAAAAAAAAATTTAATTTTTAAAGGATTGTATCTGATAGATTTTTTTTTTCTTGGAATATAACTCACTAGAAACAGGAAGAAGAATTTTAATTTGTAGTACAAGAAATTAAATTCAAATTTAAATTGAATTCAAATGAACAGGTAGAAATATAAAGACCAAAAATCTCAGCAAATAACAAATTTATGTATTTGTATACAAGGAAGATACACTTTTAATAATTTTTAGAGTGCTTGATTTTGTTTTATAAAGGGAACCCTTTATGGGAGAAGGCAAAATAGAGTGGTTATTCATTCTTTCATATTTTTCTTTTATCTGATATGTTGTATGAATAGCCCTATTATGTCAAAATCTGTTTGAATTATGCATGCCTTCAGGCAGTAGATAATTCAGAATAAGAATAAGGCCTTTGAAGCCAGAAAGACCTGGATTAGGACCAGGACCTGGCTCTTGCAACTTTGGGCAAGTTATGTAACCTCTCTGGGCCTCAATTTCTTCATCTGTATAATGGGAATAATAAAATTAATAAGGTAGTAGTAAAAATGAAATGAGATAATGTGTAAAAATAGCTCAGCACAATGCCTGGCACATAGTTACAGTAAGCACTCTTTATATGTTCACTATTATTATTGTCATAATTATCAAAGAAAGAACTTATTTTTGTAATCTTTTGAGGTTTCAGAATTGGTATTGATATCATCTGAGAAGGTGATAATGGTAACTTCATATCTTTTGGTACTTTGGGTTGCTATTTTATAACTTTTTTTTTTTTCCTAGCCTGCCAGTATAAATTGGCAGTGGAACGGTACGAATGGAACAAATTGCAAAGTGTGAAGTCAATAGTACCCATGGTTCATCTTTCCTGGAATATGGCACGAAATATCAAGGTCTCAGATCCAAAGCTTTTTGAAATGATTAAGTAAGTGCTTTCTAAAACTGCTGTAGTCCCTCTCGTTTTGGGGAGTGTTAACTATTCAGTACTTCCCCCCCACCCCAATATGTTGACATCACAACAAAATGGTCCAGAAGTCTAGTAAAATGTAATACGAGAATCCACACATTAAAAATATTTTTCCCTTCCATATAGTCAGTACACTGTGGTACAAAGAGAAATGAAGGCACACAAATGATTCTAAACCAGTAGATTCACAAGCCTGTGCTTCCCCACTACCCTCTGAGCCACCTGATAATCTAGGAGAACTTGAGTTTTAATATTGAAAGACTGCCCTTGGTATCAGAGGGAGAGAATGGCATCACAAAATAATTGTTGGTACAGATAAATTAGCATTTAATATAGGGACTTAACTAAAATGGCCATTTTTAAATTGTTTTAATGAAATCATCCATCTTATAATTGTCCCTTTTCTTAGCTGCTTTAAACACCTAATACAACTTATTTGAATATATATATCGTACTAAGCTTCTCATGTATTGTCAGTTTCTATCTTAGCTAGTTCATAAATATATTTAGAATATTTTCAAACAGTGCTATATAGCAGTGTTTTCCTAAAGTGTGTTTTCTATCACTCTTGCCCCTACCCTGAAAAGGTGGGTGATTCTGGTCAAAGAAATAATGGAAAAATGATGGATTAGATAAAGTTTTACAAGTCCTTTATTCTTTTAATAGTTTTTGTAAAATATTTTAGAGACTGTAAGTGTTGGTATGTTTTGTGAATGGGAAAGGAGGAGGGTTATATGTGTTTCCCAAACTTATTTGTTTGACCAGTATCTTCTAAAGAATTGATCTCCTCAGAAACTCATTGTGGAATACACTGCTTTATACTCAATGATAAAATATTTATAGTTTCCATCTTTGTTAAAGTAGTGCTTATAATTATTTCTCCTGTAGCTATATTAATTTGGTCAGCATATGTTTTCAAAATACTGTCTTCTGAAAGTAGTCCTGTTTTAATAAAGTGTTTTGAAACCTAAGTCCAAAATTTCATTCAAACAGAAAATGTGTGGTCAAGGTAACACACCTCTAGATTATCTTAAAATAGAGTCCTTTATCAGTTGCAGCATTTTAGCTAGTCTTGGGCAGAAGTAGTAGGGGAGACAAGAGGTAACAAAACCCAAATCATAACAAATAATGTACAAATCCTTTTTTTTTTTTTTTTTAAGTTTAAATTCAGTTGGGGCACCTGGATGGCTCAGTGGGTTGAGCCTCTGCCTTCAGCTCAGGTCATGATCTCAGGGTCCTGGGATCGAGCCCCGCATTGGGCTCTCTGCTCAAATGGGGAGCCTGCTTCCCCCTCTCTCTCTGCCTGCCTCTCTGCCAACTTGGGATCTCTCTCTGTCAAATAAAAATAAAATATTTTTTTAATACCCCGTGCTCATTTGTACACATGATGTACAAATCCTTTTAAAAAGTTGGATCTTGGGTACCATAGTCTGTAAATGTAATTGGCAGTAGGGTGTGAGGGGTTGTCTATCCATTTATCTTACTATATTTGACAGTGGTACCTTGCTCTGAAGGGCAAGTTCAGGGTTACTTTTGGATGAAAAATGATTTAAAGTTGCTGAAGATGTTTAGTAAATTTGAGATAGGCATAAACTAGAGGCTGATTCAGATCCCCGAAAGGTACAGGGATGGTACAGCATAGAAACCATTTCTCTAATAGCTATATAGATTGAAAGTAACTTACGGACATTGGGGAGGGTATGTGCTATGATGAATGCTGTGAAGTGTGTAAACCTGGCTATTCACAGACCTGTACCCCTAGGGGTAATAATACATGATATGTTATTTAAAAAAAAAAAAAAGAAAGTGACTCATTACATTTTAGATAGATTAGAATTTTATAATTGGAAAGGATTTTTAAGGTTATTTAGTAAAAACTACTACTAAGTGCAGTAATCTCTTCTGTAGCCTCCATAATTTGTGGTCATCTAGCAGCTTGTTGAACATTTTCATTATCTCACTGTAGTTCTTGAAAATTCTTTACAGATTGGCCCAAGATCTCCCTGTCATTTGGTCCTAATTCCCTAAATATGTTTCAGATTTATGCAAAATATATCCCATTCGACAAGTGTTTAACAACCAGCTCTGTGCAGTGTTTAAGTTAAAACCCCTCCCCTTGGGAGTTTTAAATTCTGGTAGAGCAAGACAGAGAGACCACCAGACAGATAAATAAATTACTAACAAGTAGTATGAATAAGTTGAAATGCATAATATTTGGGTGGCGGTGGGGGGAAGGGTAGGAGTGTTGCTTTTTCTACAGTAGTCAAGGAAGGTGTCTGAGAAGATGAGTTTTGTGTTTAGACCCAAATACTGAGATGGAGTCAACCAAAGACCTAAGGGTAGAACACTTCAGGCCTGAATGGCTAAATTAGGAATAGCTTTGGCATGTTTGTAGAACAGGAAGGCCAGTGTATAGCAGAATGAGAGAAAGAAGGGGGTTGCAGTAAGCTCAATGACTTAAGTGAGCAGGAACCAGATTGGACATGGACTTCTGGGTGTTACAGATTACCATTAGATTGTAAGCAGGAGACTGATGGGTTCTGTTTTAAACTTTTAAGGAAATGAATCTGGTTGCTTTGTAGAGAATGGATTCCAAGGGGGTGTGGGTGTATAGTTAGAAGGCAGTTGGAACAGGACAGACCAACCTAGACAGACATTTATTTACCCATGGGGGTAGAGAGAGGGATCAGACTAGGGTCTTTGGTGGAGCTAAAGCTCACAGAACTTGCTCATAACGTTGCAGGATGTGGGGAGGAAGTGGCAAGAAAGAAAAAGGAATCAAGGAAGATCATTGTCCTATTCTCTTCTTCCTACCTGGTCTTCATTAATTTAAACATCTCTCGCCTCTATCATCGTTTTCATCCCTCCATCCCCATCATCCTTGTCATCCTTCTAGACTCCCTCCAGTTTATCATCATCCCTCCTCTTAATTTTTGAAATGTTGAGCATTGACTCTCATACTCATTTTTGTTACGAGGTTGTGTTGAAATTGGATACACACAATTTGGAAGTATTTCAACTTAAAATTACCCATGGTACTGTTGTTCCTCATACCTACCTTATTTTTTAACCTAAATGCACTTACATACTCATTTTACTCCCATTTTTACTCTGTGCTACAAAATAGTCAGTCATTTGAATCTTTATTGTGTTCCTCATTATGTTAAGAATTCTGCTCCCAGCTGGAGTTGTCATGAGATGTGATTAGCAAGCTCTTTCTGTCCTCACACTGATTGAAATGTTCACTATAAATATAAATTCAGACCCCTAAGCTTTGCTTTATAAACATCCCTCTTAAAACATAATCATTCAGCTGTTAACCAAAAACGTACTTTTCACCAGTGCCTTTTCTTTCATTTGTACTTTCCATAATTTAATGAATATTTGCTGATTGTATACACGACTCTAGGGTAGGCACTGAGAGGGTATATGTTTGTCTGTGTGTATCTGGTGTGTAGGTCTTGTCTTGAAGTAAAAGTGCATATAAATAGATACATTAAAAGAAATACAGCAACAGATCCCACAGGATTCTTCCCTGCTCCATGGAATCAGAAAAGTCTGTGTATTCTGGGAAGCAGGTAATTGATGTAAAGGGTAAAGATGTGGAGGCAGTGAAAGGAAAGAGGACAGAGGAATACCACCTAAAGCCAGTTTAAGACCAGACTGTCATGCCATCAGGAAGATGCTTCAGTTCGTCTACAAAGTAATGCATACCTTGTCTGCTTCAGTCCTGCACAGTCACATATTCCTCTGGTGAGGGAATGTATCTCTTTTCCTCACTTGAGCACCTGGTGAAATTGTTGGCTTCTGAGGAGAGGCCCTGTTGTGCTACTACAGTCACACTCGGCATGGTCAGGCTGCCGACCCGGTGCAAGACTCGGGGGAGCTCTCTTCCTGCCCAGAGCACCAGCAAGTGCGTACTCACGCCAGGTCATCTTTTCTTGCTGTTCTGTTCCCAGCACCTGCCTCTCTTGCTCCTCTCTCCTGACTTCTTCCCTACTGGGTATTTGCATGATCTTAAACCCATATATGATATGACTCTGTTAATATATGTGGTGGTACATTCTAGCTTGAGGGCAATGTGTGTGAGGAGTAGTAGAACAGGGTGGAGTTGTGGAAGTTCTTTGTGGCAGATCGTGCATTGCGTACCAAACATAAGTCTATTCTGTTAGAGAGCTTCTGATGGGTTTTTAACTAATATGATTTAATTTGGGTTTTATAAAGTTCTTTCTAGCAGTTCAATAAACAGAATAAGATTTTGGATGGTAAGAGAAATGAGTGAATCAAAGATAGTTTGGGTTTTCAAGTCTGGGTTCTACGTGGTTTCAGTAATAATGCTAGTTAATAAATTGATTTGGGGGTGGCACGCCTGGGTGGCTTAGTTGGTTAAGTGTCCAATTCTTGATACCAGCTCAGGTCAAGATCTCAGGGTTGTGAGATCAAGCCTTTTATTGGACTCTGTGCTCAGATCTGCTTAAGATTCTCTCCTCCTCCTTCTGCACCCCTCTCCCCACCACTCACATGCTCTCTGTCTAAAAATATATGTAAAAATAAAAAGAAATTGAGTTTGGTACTTAACTGAGCACTAAGAAAAGTGCTTCCCAGACTGTATCTGAGTTCTACCTCTCAGCAACCCATTGTCGCCCAGGTGGTTAGAGCCAGGATTAAATGCTCAGAGCTGTCTTGTATGGAAGCTACTTGTATGTATCTTTGACACAGGACTTCATTTAGGGGTTGTGGCAAGTTTGAGCAGCCAATAAAATAGTTGGATAGAGCTGTTTAGTGGAAGTTGTACAAAATACAGAACTCTAGAGAGCAGAGTTAGAGCTGGCAGACTAGAGGGTCTTCTATCTAGCCATTTGTGATTGCCTTGAAAGAAGGGGGGTAGGGAGTTGGCCACAGAGCTTAGAGAAATACTTCTATTTAAGAAAAGCGAATAGTGAACCAAATGAAGGTCAGAAGATAGCATGGGGAATGTATTGTTACAGAATAGAGGGGGTCTTTTTCCACAAGCTTGGCTTTGCTGTAAAACTGTACCCACATCATTGCTTTGGTCTTCAAGCCTAGTATCTTGCCAACGAAGGAAGTGGTATTGGTTTTTCCTAGCTTGCGAGCTATACCAATTCTTAAGTCATGGTTCTTCCTTGCTATTTCTTTCCTTGGCCAGAGTCATTGTCTTCATCTCCTGTCCACTCCACCATCCATAGCAATTTGGCTTTCTGCCTTAAATATGCTTCAGGCAGTTCTCTTGCTGAGGTTACCAGTGACCAACTAAGCTAAACATACTAAAGGCACAAATGCAGACTTTCTTTAAAATCTCCCATTTGTACCTCAGATCTGACCCCCACTTAACCTTGTCAGCCCACAACCCGATACTGCATTTAGATGTGTGCTCGAATTTTCCATTATTTTTGCTACTCTGTTTCGTAATTTTTACACTGCCCCTCTTTTTTCTCCTTGTTTGAGTTATCTTTTAGTAAGGCATTAACTCAGTATATATTGAACATGTGAATTGTAGGCTATTTTAAAAGAAAAAAATTACCAGCTCCATGTAAGAAGTGGAATGGAGAAGATATATATACAAAATAGTCCTCTTCCTTAACTCCTGAATTACTGTTTTTAGTTCTAAATACTGTGAATCAACCATGTGTAAATTTTTGGGTCTTCATAATTAAGTATTAATCAGAAACAACGTAAATGAAATTTACCTTGTGCCTTCACATCCACTCACACATTCAGCTCCACCCAGTTCTTTTCATGCTTTCATATTTGTTTCATATTTATTGTGAACTGAGTTTGTGGTGTGATACTATGCTGAGGGAGAAAGGGACTTGATCACTTCTCAGGCCACTTAAAATAAATGGGGAAATAGTGAATTAAAACACGGGATCTTTGCTTATGAAGATACTGGTTTTAAAAATGGGGGAGCACAGAGGAAGGCACTTCTGAGAGAGGGGAACATTAAGGAAAGGCCTCACAGAAGCAGTAGTATGTACCTCCATAGTCCATTATCCTGAACCCCATAGGCCAAATGTGGTTTGGTATCCAGAATTCTTCAGGTTTAGAAAAGAAATACAGTGCATATATATTTTGTCCTTCTAGTGAGGTCTATGGCAGTATCCTAGAATCAAACACATTAATATTTCTGCAGTAAAACACAGTCACCCTTATGAGATAAGCAAAAACTAGAAAAAGCCACAGGTCAAGTTTCAACACCAAGTGAGTTTATGCAAAATTTATGAAAAATTTGTGGGAGTGTAGTAATAGATCATGTACCTCTGTTGGCACCGAGTGATTTAATAATGGGAGAGCGATGTTCTCCTGTTGCCCCCCTGCTAATTCCTCATTATCATTTTGAGAATGAATGACCTGTTATTACCTGTTGTTATTTTAACAAGTCAACATTACTCTTGATTTTTTTTCTTTGCACTTCCCAGGTTCAAACTGGGTCTTTCAGAGTCCTGCAATTCCATTAAGTACTTTATCTGAGTAAATCATGTGGTAATCTTTCAATTTCTACATCCTAGTTGTTTTACTAAAATACACTAATTTTCATTCTCTGCTTCACGTTCTTCCAAGTACTTTTTCCATTGGCATGAGTCAAAAGAATATTCATTATCTTGATTATTACTTCCTTCATTTTATAATGCAGTAACCTTGACTTAAAAAGTTAACAGCCTAACTCCTTAGAAGAATTTTAGTGGAAGCTCAGTGAATAACTTTCTCTTTTGATTTCCTTTAACTGTCTAAATGAACATGGACTTTATTCCATATACCCCCATATGTTCTAAGCAAACTTCGTTTCTCCTTCTTTAGCTAAACTTTTAAGTGTCTTTTTAGGTTTAAGCCCTACTTTGTTCATATTAGTTGAAGAGTATAGATTTAAACTTAGGGTGCTAAAAATTTCAGGTAGACTTCACATTGGCAGCAGCCACCAGTGGGAAGCCTTGAGAATTTTAAATATTTTTTAGGAGTGCCTGGGTGACTCAGTTAAGCATCCAACTCTTGATTTTGGCTCAGGTCATGATCCTTTGGGTTTTGAAATGGAGTCCGGAGGTCGGTTCTGTGCTGGGCATGGAGCCTGCGTAAGATTCTCTCTCTCTCTCTCTCTCTCTCTCTCTCTGCTCCCCTCCCACTCCTAGCATGCTTGCATACTCGCTCGCTCTCTCTTAAAAAAAATAAAAAGAATTTTAAATCTTTTTAATAATGATCAAATTTGCATGTTAGATCACTTGGCAGCAAGATTCAGCAATAAATGGAAGGCAGAAGATTTGGAAGAATAAATGAGAAGGTAGTTGACGCAGTTCAGATAAAAGAGGAGGGACAAAGGTTAGAGGGTGATTGGGTGGTGGAGGTGAGAGAGAAGTCTTCCAGTGGGGCTTTTCCTTGGGTAGGCAGTGGGACATTTATACTTGTTGATGAACTGGGGGTAATAGAAGAAGAGAGGAAATGTAGGTGTGGGGAGTGATTACCAGCTTAGTGGATGTCAGATATGCAGAACTTGAATTCCTCCGGTGATGTTGTAATGGGGATCTCTGTTAAGTAGCCAGATGACTGCATGGCTCTATTGCTGTGAAAAGGAGTCTGGTACACACATTTGTAGCTTTCACCTGGCTGGCAGGTAACCCTCCTAAGGTGCTGGCTGTTAAGTTTTCTGAACCATTAGCTATTTTAAAAATAGAACAATGCCTATACAAAGAAATGAATTAAGAAAGACTATCTAAATGTAAAGCTACTGACCTTTAACTCATTGAACTGTGACATTTTTTCCATATGAATACCCTATTCTCCTTTAAAATATATCAGATTCGCACTTAATGCATTGCTTCATGCCCCCACTCCCAAACTTGTTTATACTTTTCCTCCAACTTTTTATTTTGTAATTTTAAAAATCTACCAAAAGTGAAAGACTAGTACTGTAAATGCCCATATAACCTCACCTGGAGTCGTCAGATAGGTTTTTGTCACATTTACTTAGCAGTCTCCACATATGCATATGCACACACTTTTTGGGCTGAGCCATATGAAAAAGTAATTTGCAAACATTATGACATGACCAGAAATGCTTCAACCTGCATCTCTTAAGAATAAAGATATTCTTGTGTAACCACAGTACTGTTTAACACATGTAAAAAAATATGAAATTCAATAGTAATTAGCTAATGAACAGTCTACATTTGAAATTCCCCAACTATGCAAAAATGCATTTTTGTAGCTTTTATCTCTCCCTGCACCATCAGCCCCTATGATGCTCACACTGAATTCAGTATGTAATGGTTGTGTCTTCAGTCTCTTTGAAATCTAAGTCTTTACATGATTTTTTTTCCTTCTTTTCTTTTCTCTTCTCTCCTCTTTGCTTTGCTTTGCTTTTCTTCTGTAGGACAGCATACCTCTGTTTCATACAGCGTTCCACATTCTGGATTTGTTTTCTCAAAATTTTATTTGGGTTGTACATTTTTGAGAACTATTGAGCATACTTTAAGTAAATGCCTATCCTGCTCCAGTATAAACTATGTCATAGGTATTTTCATTAGTAGGTCTTGAGTGAATGAAGTTTTATTAAAATAGGCACTTTAAAACCTAAAATTGAGGGTGGGGAGATTATTGATGCTGATTATCCATCTTCATCATAGTATACAGTCTTTACTCTCTGGTTTTAATTTTAAACTAGTTGAGCTAAGAGAAACCTCATTCTTCGAAAATTCTTGATTCCCATTTTCAAATATTTGAGGTGCATTGCTGTGGCCTACATTTTCTCCCTGTATAGTGCCCAGTCTCTTTTTAACTTCACTTTCATAAGACTCATATATTCGTTATGTTTTAGCATTGAAATATTCCTTTTAACAGGACCCTTGAAAAGGAATCAAATGATAGTGTAGCAAGTAAGCTCTGGAGACTCGTGGTACTGATTAGATTTCCCTGTAGATAACAGGCTTTCACAATACTTAGATTCCTTTAGATGCAGTTGAACGGTTTAATCTCAATAGTAGATAAGGCGAAGTCCAACAAATATGCTATAAATTGCTACAGTCATGTTGGGCTGTTAGCAAGTTAATGTAATGATAGTATGTTTTCCTAATATGTTGGAAACTGGTTCCTTCACCACCTACTTTGTTAATTCCACTTAAATTGCTGTGATGGTAAGTAGTTCAGTACATTTTCAAATGTCAAAAACGGAATGCCAAATACCCATTTTCCTCTGAAAAATTCAATGTTAGGAAGCCTCAGATTTAGGAGGAGCATATCAGATAGTATGCTAAGGAGTAGAAGGTTAATTTTCAGAATATACATTCTCTTATCAATCTCCCTGTAATCTGCTGAGTTAATATACATTCTAAATACACTAATACCTTATAAGCCAGTACTGGAAAATAAATTTTCTAAAATTTCAGAAGTATCAAGTCCATTGAAAACCGTTCCCCACAAACTTAAGTTATTGTCATATCATTTTGTCATACTTTTGACCACTTAAAATGCACTCTTTTAAGATCTGTTTTTAAATGTGCCATTTTATATGCACAGTATCAATTCTTTATACTTCTCTGTGCCTTTCGTGTATATGTGATCATTATATGTTTGTTGTTTTCTTTTCCTTTGTAATTTTCCTAAGTCTTAGGCTCTATGCTATTTGATATCTCAGTGAGGTATTATTACAGGCAGGGCAGCACTGTGTAGCTCTTGGGAGTCCAGTCTGCCTTCAGATCTCAGCTGCTCCATTTATTGGTAGTGGGGACCATACGCAAATCACCAAACTTACTAGCCTTTGTTTCCTTTCCTGAGAAAAGGGACTAATAATGGTATCTTTCTCATACACCTTGTGTAAGTATTATATGTGTCTTAGCATAGAGGAAGCACTCAGTAAATGATAGCTATAGTTTATAATTATTAATACTAATATTAGTTCTAGAAACCTCAGTCACCTTCTATTTTTCAGGTGTAATATTCATGGACCTAGGGCAGTGGTTCTGAACTGTGGGTAGGTTGGTCTCCCCTGACCCCCCTTCCTCAGGGCACATAGGGCAGTGGCAAGATTTGAACAGGAGGGGTACTGTGGATATTTTGTGGGTAGAAGTTACGGGTACTGCTAAGCATCCCACCCTGCACAGGACAACCCCTCAAAACAACAAATTTCCCTGTCAAGATAACAGTAGTGCCTCCAGTGAGAAATCCTGACCTCATGGGATATGGACTTAACACCTTTTAAATAACCTGTCCTATGTTCTTTTTGGTATAATTATTATACTTTTAGTTGGCATTCATTGCACAATTTTTTTCAGATTAAAAAAAACTCGGTTTAGTAATTATTTTTTAACACAGTTTAAGAATTTGACATGTTGAATTTAAATACTGATCACTAATTGCCAGACAGTAATCTAAGCATTTTATATAACACCTGTAATTCTCATAATAGCAGTAATAGTTAGTTGTCCTCTTTTTGCACTGAGGAAACTGAGGCACAGAGAATATGAAGTATGTGTGGAGCTGGGATTTGAACCCAAGCAATCTAGCTTTAGAATCTGCTCTTGTCTCCCCCCTGAAGCTTGCTTTCTATAGTCTCTTAAAGGCTTTTATCATAAAAATGTGATTCATGAAGTTGGTATAATACTAATGTCTATTGAAGAATAATGCTATAAATTTTAGACGTTGTTTCCAATTTCATCACTTATGAAGTAAGAGGTTTGCACTGGTTCTTACTTCCTGATCATAAAATCAGCAGAGACTCTTGCTAAAATAGATTTCTAGTCTCTGTTCCTAACAAGTAAATTCAGAGCTCTATGAGAAGAACCCTGGAAATCTCTCTCACAGTGGCCTAGATGAATCCTCTGATCAAGCAACCCCCTGACATCTTAGACTAGATTAGAGCTCTTAAAACTAACATCTTTGTTTACCCTTTTTTGGTACATATTATAGATTATTACCCTATTTACATAATAAAACCTTTATCATAAGCACAGAGGTTTTGGATATACCTTAAAGCAAATTATTCATTATTAACTCCCTTTTCCCTTTGATTCTCATTTTTTAATGAATAAATGAGGTATACTCCAGCTCTGTGGTAATGTCCAGTTGGCCTAATAATTGGTTAAGAGGGTATGGCCATGAAGACCACTCCATAGTTAGTATAGATCCTAATGCTATTGTCCTGAGGCTGGGTCTTCTGAAACACCATTGGGTTAAATATGCAGTGCTTTATGAGAACACTGAACAAACAAAATCTAAAAGTTCTAAAACTCTGCATCCTCATGGGTAACATTTGCTTTCATGCTTGATCTTTCCATCCAAGAGTTTAAAATTCTTAACTCATTTTATCATTGACTGAGACCTTGATTTTCAGCCATGTGGTTGGTTTCAATGAAACTGTTAGATGGCTTACTGACATTTAGACACTCACTGTTGTAGAGGTATGAAACCCTGGTGACAGGTGGCAAGTGTGTTTCAGGGGCTTACATGTTGGCTCACTTTTCCTGGATGGCTCTTTAGTAAGAGAGATTGGTCAAGGCAGGGCACCTCTTGGTGTACTTTAATTTGTACCCCATCTGCTTCTTAGTGGCTAAGATTGTTACCATAAAGACTTGTTGTATCAAGTTAACCCATGTTTCATCTGTCTCCACACTGGTATTTGGGAACTAACTTTGGGAACTTAGTTAAGTTGCCTCTGGAATGTCTGAGTAGTCCCCAGGGTTATCTTCACTTCGACATAGTATACTAGCTTTATTCCCTTATTCTCCTACCCCAGAAACATCCTAAGATTAAAATCTTGTAGCAACAGTTGTTTGTTCCCTGAATAATCCCCATACTAGCTTTATTCATGGCATTCCTGCTGCCTGGAAGATGCCTTCCTCCCACCTCTCCTCGCTCACATCTAAATTGACAGCTTCTTTATGAAATTCTGTGATTTCCCATCTCCCCTCAGTGGAAGGTGAACTTCTTCCTTTTAGCATTCATGGTATTACTTTATCTTTTGCCCAATGTATTGATTTATGATATTGTTCATAATTATTTGTCCTGTTATCTTCAGTTTCCTTATTCTGCTATTCCAAGTATATTTGCATTTCTATCCCCTGTGTAAAGCTGTTTTACTAAAATTCCATCCCTCTTGAAGTTCCATCTTTGCAGATGGGTTTTTGGGTGGATTAGTTTCTACTGTATAACATGCCCTCAATCAGCCTCTTTGTTGTGGTTTTCTTCCAAGCCAGAGCTGTCTTTAATATCCCCTGCCTTTTTGTGTAGTCTTTCATCCACACAGCTAAACACAGGGCCCTGAAACCAGACTGATCTTAAAAGTCACAGAATTTCCTGCTTTTCTAGCTCCTAAAATCATTTCAGACCCTGTTCCTAAAATGTATTTGTTAAAAACAGCATTTTCTATCCTCTACATTTTTATACTTTTTGCTAGTGATTTATTATTTTGTTTTGAATAAGTTGCATTTTTAATTGCTGTAAGATAAATTTATTAAAATTCAGCAAAACTAAAGGGAAGAGGAAATGGCAGCAGTGATTTTGTTTGACTCTTAGTTTTTAGCTCTTCAGTACACTCAGCTGTTGTCCTCACGTAAAACCAAAGCCTAAAAGCAGAACCAGATGACTGTTAAGTCAAGTCCTGAATAGTATCTGTGTCTTCCCTAGGCATCCTTTCCCCAAATGTTTTTATTTTCTATTTATTTTTCTCTACCCTTCAGTTGAATCACATCCTCTAGGACAGGCTTATTGCTGTGGGCTCCAAAAGAGCCTCTCTCTCTCTTAATTCTCCTTCTGTTCCAACTGCTACCTTTTGGAAATGGGAAGAAACAAAAAATTTTACTGTTAAGGAAAAAAACCAAAGGGCAAGGGGGAAACCACAATTTGGTTATTTGTTGTCAGACCACATTAGTTGGACTGAAGATTTCTTAAGATTCCAGTATCTCACAAAATAAAAATTCTGGAGCTGTGATCCCAGAAGCAGCATATTCATGGCTTAGTATTTACTCTTAATGTAACTCTGGCTCTAACCCTTTATTGTTTGTAGGAAAAAAATACATACTGATTGCCTTCTTCTGGATAAAACTACCAAATGAGCTATAAGTTATAAACTACATCTAACTGCCAAAGTAGCCCATAGCTTTGGAGATAAAACTTCATTTGCTGAGTAGAGTGGAGTAATGCTCCCCAGAACCACAAAACCAGACTGTGCTAATAGAGCTTCAAGAATCTCATCTTCTAAAGAGACGAGGGGGATCAGGCAGGTAAAAAGAGACCAGAAAGAAGAGAGTACAGTGTGAGCTAGTGAGGGGAGGCTTAACATTTTGTTTTCCCAAACCCCTAGCCCAGCCACTTAAAAATTAGCTTCATAACGTCAGGCAAATTGAGCTTCCCTGAGCCCTAGTTTGCTCATTGGTAAGATATGGAGATAAGAGTGCCTCTCACAGGCACAGAGGGCTGTTGACAGGTCTACATGGCATAACATGTCTGAAGCACCTCATGCCATGCCTCCTGTTTCTTATTTTTAATTATTCATGTACTTTATTTGTTATTTTATTATTTTTCTTTGTTTGCTCACACGAGAGCGTAGTGGAGTGTGCAAATCTTCCAAAGGTACCTGCAAAGTTTTAGGCATTATTTTCCTATGAAAGAGACCTTGTTTTGAAGCCCAGCTTGGCAGACTTGTTTAGTAAGATCAGTGGCTTCAGAGGTGAATTGTGTGTGACACAGGAAAGGGAAAAGGGAGGAGCAGGTACTGTTCAGGAGTTGGTGGCATAGTCTCGAGTTCTGTCTCCTCGCGCTCTTCTTTTTGCCATGATCTGACTTTCTGCTTGCTACCTCCCCTGACACATCTCCTCCCAAACACAGCTGTCCTGTGTTTGACTTGCAAACCACAGTCTGAAGCATTATTTTGCTTTTAAATAAGTTAAACACAAGAATTGCTGAAGCCAGATTAAGAGCGAAGTTCTTTGATACTGAAAAGATCTGCTTTTTAACTGTAAAGTTGCTATTGTTTAAGGTTTGTTACGTAAATTAACAGGTTTGCATATATTTTACGTCAGTATTTTTACATTGGCTTAATTTACATGGGTTCTGATAAGTACCAATACTTTAACCTTGTAACTTAGGAAATAGCAAGGACATATAAATTCAGAGAAATCAAATACGCTGTTATCAAGCTTTAAATTTTACTTGTAAGTAATTGAATGTTTATCTAGCACCTACTATATGCCGGGCACTGTCCTAGGCAACAAATAAAACAGACAAAAACTTTGCTCTCAATTAGCAGTCAGTTGCTAAACTCATTTCCTTTTCTTTAGGGTATTTTCGTTGTCTGCATTTTAGAGCTGCAAAGTGCCTTAGAGATCATCTAGTCCAACTTCTCTTTCAAATGGAGAACCTGAGCCACTAATTCACAGGAGAGTAAAAGAGACTTTAGCAGACAATTTCAAGTAATGACAGCAGACTGTAGGAAAATCAGCACAAATTGTGAGAATTCAGTATTGTTAGCATCATAAGCATGAATTTAGAAAAGGTATAAGTTATAAGAAGAGTTCACTTGTGTTAATATAAATGAAAGATTCTATGTTATCCTCAAGTTAAAATCAAGTGATATAATTTTTCTTCTTTAACGCTATAGTGAAACCAATTTTGTGTCATGCTAAATGTATAGTTTTCTGTGTATAGACTCAAAACTTTTCAAAAGCAGCTGTACAAGGTGATGCTGTTTCTGAGTGTCTAGGTAGTGCTGACAGAAATAATGTGCCTTCCTGCCTTAATAGAATCATAGCAGTTGAGATTTGGAATTTAGACCCCTTATGTCAAGGATGAGGAGATTGACTCGCAAAGAGGTTAAATTGACTTGCCCAAATAAGAGCCAAATCTAGCAACTTCTATTTAAGCAAGGAGTCAGGTTTTTTATATTAAGATCACTGTATTTTGATATTCAGATATCAATTAATTTTCAACTTCAAGTGATATAATTTTGTCATCAGACTTGCTGAGCATTGGCCTTATTTTTTAAATAAGAGACTATCCGAGAAATTGACAAAAAAAAAATTGATGAAGTTGCAGATACTAGAACCAAGTCTCTAGGAGTATATCTTTGATGCTAAAGATCTACAATACTCTGTTGCTGGTCACAAATAATTTTTCCCCCATAATAGGTATTGCCTTCTGAGAACTCTGAAGCAATGTCAGACATTGAGGGAAGCTCTCATTGCTGCAGGAAAAGAAATTATATGGCATGGGCGGACAAAAGAAGAACCAGCGCATTACTGTAGCATTTGTGAGGTAAGTAACTATTGTTGTCCAGCGTTGTTCTATAAAGCCTCTTAACTCTCTACTTTTAGTTTCTCTTTGGCTACTTTTATTTTAAATTTATAAATTTGTTAAGTCTATAAAATTTATAAAGAATACTTATACTCCTATCCTGCATCTTACTGAAATTGGCATTATATTCAATCTTGTTATTTTCTTGTTACTTAGCTGTTACATTAAAATTTAGTCTCATGACTTACCATTTCACTAACAGTGAATTAACTCTAAAAGTAATTATGACGGAGTCATTTATCTGGTAGATGTTTAACAAATGATAATCATCAAGAAGTTTAGTCTTGAGATTTTAAACTGGGAATAATCCAGATGTAAGCTGATGAAAGTAAACTGGATGTAGTTCAGTATAGCTCCAGGCAGATTAATGCTCAGCCTCTCTGGTGCAGTTCATTGAACATTGGTCAGTCTTCTGTGGCCAAGGCTTGCAAGAGAAGCAGTAACAAATACTAATGTAATACCTGTTCTGAAGGAGCTTACATTCTACTCAGAGAAGACAAATTATAAACAACTAATTGTAATGTACATGGGACTGTGGTGAATGCAACAGAATGAATAGATCTTACTGTTGGGATAACACCGAGGGGGAAAATGACCTAATTTTCACTTCTAGTATTGGCATAAGAATTCCCCAAAGTATTAACATTTGAGTCCATCCTTGAAGGATGAGTATGACTTCAGTGGGCTAAAAAAAAGTGATGAGAATTAGAAGTGGAGCAAATGTTATTATGAGCTGTAGGCACAACATGGGAAATGAAATGGCTTGTTCAGAAAAGGGTAAGTAGTCTGGTGTGGCTGGAATACAGACTGTACAAATTCAACCTACAAGTCTAGGTGGGAGGAACCTTTACAGAGCATCTCAAATGATTTTAAGGAACTTGATATTTATTCTGAGGTCGTTGAAGCCATCAAAAGATGTTGAGCAGGCAGCCATGTTGGATATGTGTTTGAAAGAGAAATGTGATTGGAGAAAATGGAGGTAGGAAGCTGTTGCAGTGGTTTTAAGAAAGATTTGTTATCTTTACGCCTACATGAGATTGCAATGGGAGTATTAAAGAAGGAGAGGAATTTAAAAATATTTAGAAGGTAAAATCCACAAGACAGTTCATTACATGTCAGAAGTGAGGGACAGGTCGAAGAATGCTCACAAATTGTCTGGCTCAGGTCACCAGGTTCATGTTGTTGCCTACTGATAGTAATGGTAGAGTCGTGAACACTGGGATTTTAATTAACACACTGTTCAAAGAAAATAGGAGGTGATGAGAGGTTTCTGTCATTGAATAAATTCAAGGATACACCAAAGCCAGGGATATCAGTGATCCATTCCAAACATTGAAATTCTGTATTCAGACATTGACTTTTATTTGAAATGATTGACTCCATCAGCTGTTTTAATGTTGTGCAGCCTGCAAAGTTAAATCTTTGAGAGATCAGATAGGTTGTGGTTAGGTTTGTTAAACCTCAGAAAAAAACCGAGATGAGTGAATAAACTTTTCAGAATTTCAGAATGACTCCTGTCCCTTAGTGTTATTTTATCCCACCTGAACCATAGCAGCTCATCAGTCTTTCTGTAAAAGGTAGAGGTATTATTTCTAAAATCATGCTATACTCATGAATGTACCTTTTGCTTATACGCCTGTTCCTTAACATGAGGCTTATAGCTGAATACTCACTGTCACTTACCTGTCAGTTTCCTTGTCTGTAGTAATCAGATTATATTTATTCAATGAGTGTGTTTTGAGCATAGCTCTGTGCTATGTTTTGGAGGTGCAAAAGTGAGTAAAACATAGTCATCTTTGAGGAGTTCAGTCTATGGGAAAAGACCACTATCCACACCCAGTGCTCTGTGATGAGTACTGTTACAGAGAAGTAAATGGAAAGTGACAATCACTTTCTTCTGATTGTATACCATTGTTTCAGATTTAAAACAAAAACTGGCTGACCTTGATGAACTTTTTTTTATATTTTATTTATTTATTTGACAGAGAAAGAGATCACAAGTAGGGAGACAGGCAGGCAGAGAGAGGGGGGGGAAGCAGGCTCCCTGCTGAGCAGAGAGCCCAATGCAGGGCTCGATCCCAGGACCCTGAGATCATGACCTGAGCCAAAGGCAGAAGCTTAACCCACTGAGCCACCCAGATGCCCCCTTGATCAACTTTTAAATTAGGCTTTTGCGAGCGGTTGTAAAGGGTTTGTCATTTGCATTACCACCCGTGTCTTTGGGTTTGGTGCAAAATAAACCTGGTCTATTAAAGATTCTCAAACATGGCCATGTTTGTGTTAGTACCTACTCTTAACCAGAGATCACTGTCCACAATTCCATGTAAAGTAGAATTCTATGGTTATACTAAAACGTACAATAAATAAATACCATTCTCTCTATTGAACTCTTTTTTTCTCTTGCATAAATTAGGTGGAGGTTTTTGATCTGCTTTTTGTCACAAATGAGAGCAATTCTCGAAAGACCTACATAGTGCATTGCCAAGATTGTGCACGAAAAACAAGCGGAAACCTGGAAAATTTTGTGGTGCTAGAACAGTATAAAATGGAGGACCTGATGCAAGTCTATGACCAATTTACATTAGTAAGTGAAATCAGCATGTGAGTACATACTTAGCTGGATAGGGAAGCAGCAGTGTTTGTTCTGCCACCTGATAAGTAGGAGGTAATGAAATATTTAAATTTTCCTTTTGCTTATTAGATACTACATGAGGAAGTACTTATATCATTCCCCTCTCCACTTCCAAGTGTTTATGCCTATAAAATTGGCATATTTCATTTTCAGTTTTCTTGCTGGGTGAGTCGAAGCCTAAATGATGTCACCATAATTACATTTTAAAATCTTTCTGTGCTTTTAGAACGCTATCCTATCCTTTATGCCATTTGATATCAGTTGATAAAATGTGTACATAGGGTTAGTAGTGTCCACAAAATGATTCAGTAAGTGTGGTCTTAAATAGACTTCTGCTTTTAGAGCTAATTATATGTATTTAAAATTCTGTCCTTGCCAGAAGTATTAACTTTATGGGAATATTTGATGGAGCTTAACTTCCTAATACATTATATAACCTTATGAAGCTCAGGTATACTTACAAATATTACACAGTTTTTAATTTTAAGCGCAAATGCTTAGATGGAAGCATTTTACTCTAGCACATCAATAGTTTCATGAATAGAAACACAAATATGATTTATGAATTGTTGATTTCCTCCAATACTTTTCTCTGCATATATGATCAAAAACCGAATTATTGAAATTTAACTCCTGGTTTCACTTAAGTGGTCTTTAAGATTGCTTCAAGAAGAAGAAAATTATCCGGAATATGTTAAACAAAATATATTATCTCGTTGAGAAAGCTTCTGAAGTCAGTCACTAATGAAATTATAATTGATTTATGAAATCTTTTTCCGTAAGCCTTTTTTTTTTTTTTAAAGCAATCTAAAAAATGGTCAACCTAATAACATCCTAAGAGCTTTTAACTAATGGGGAAGTACAGAAAAATGTGGGCACACTGAGGAGAATAATGGCCTCAGACCCTTAGGAAAATTGGCCACACGGGAGACAGTAGTTAAGGGAGGTTCTGTGTTGACATTGTGTAGCAAGCTGTTAAACTTTCTTTTGAGAATTGTTCCTTCCCCACCTTCATAAGCAGACTGTGTTTGTAGCCTTGAGCTAGGGAATGCTATTAACCGTTTGTGTGCCAAAGTAACATACCTTTTATTTTCAGGCTCCTCCATTACCATCCTCCTCATCTTGATATTGTTCCATGGACATTGAGTGAGACCTTTTCTGCTATTCAGGAAGTAACTCAGTTCTGCACCACTGGTTTTTGTAGCTATCTCGTAAGGCTGCTGGCTGAAAACTGTGTCTATGCAACCTTCCAAGTGCGGAGTGTCAACCAACTGGACAGGGGAGAGCACTGCTCCTACTCCAGGACTCTCACAAAGTGATCAGCTGTACTTCAGAAAAAAATAATAAATTCCATGTTTTGTATATATCTGACAAAACTGGCAACATCATACAGACTACTGACTTGAAAACAACCTCTTTTATATTTCTCTATTTCTGGGCTGATGAATTGGTTTTCATCTATCTTTTCCCCTTCAGAATTTTCCTTGGAAAAAAAATACTAGCCTAGCTGGTCATTTCTTTGTAAGGTAGTTAGCAATTTTAAGTCTTTCTTTGGTCAACTTTTTTTTAATGTGAAAAGTTAGGTAAGGAACTTTTTTACTGCTTTTATGTTTTTCTGTCTTGTTTTGAAACCATGACGGTTATTACACTTTTGGTTCCTAAATAAAATGTTTAAAAAATTAACAGCCAAGTCACAAAGATAATGGATTGCACATAGACTAAGGAATAAACTTCAGATTTGTGATTTTTGTTTCTAATCTTGATGTAAATTTACACTATTTATAAATACATATTTATTGCTTGAAAATATTTGTGAATGGAATGCTGTTATTTTTTCCAGATTTACCTGCCATTGAAATTTTAAGGAGTTCTGTAATTTCAAACACTACTCCTATTACATTTTCTATGTGTAAATAAAACTGCTTAGCATTGTACAGAAACTTTTATTAAAATTGTTTAATGTTTAAAGAGTTTTCTATTGTTTGAGTTTTAAAGAGACTTTATGTACAGTGCCCAGTTTTTGTTCATTTTTCAAATCTGATTATATATATTTTATATATACTTATGTCTGTATATATAATATATATAGAAATCTGGATATATATGTATAAAGATTTAGAACTTAAATTTTTCTCGTTTTAAGTTTCAACATCTATGGTAGATTTTTGAGGTGTCTACTGTAAAGTATTGCTTACAAAAGTATGATTATTTTTAAAGAAATATATATGGTATGTATCTTCAAGACCTAAAATGTCAGACTGGTTTATTGTTAAGTTGCATTTACTGCAATGACAGACCAATAAACGATTGCTGCCAAAACATAGTATAATAGTAGAAAACAAATAGTGACTGAACTTAAGATTTTAAAGGGAATGTTACATGGGCTTGATAAATCTTGTACATCACTAAGTAGAGTTTTATGTGGGAAAAAAAGGTCCAGATGAAGGGCTCTATTTTAGAATGCAAATAAATTAAGAGACTTATTTTTTAATGTTAGGCAATTTTGAAATTTCATGCTTTCCTGCTTGCATGATGTGGTTGGGGTGTTTGGGGGAGAGTCTACAAATCCATATCTGGTAAAAATACAGCAAGCTATATTAGCATTAACAAGTCACTTCTAGTTAACAGTAGTATTTCACTTTATAACAATGGTACCTTGCATTTGGCACATACTCTCTTTTTATCACACTGTTCTTTATAAGATTTTCTAGGAAGCTTTCGTGAAAAAGCATAGAGAATGCTAGAAATGGAGTTATATTTATGACTAAAGAGAATTTATAATACTGTCTTGGGAAATGCCGTGCTGATTGCATTAATCAAGTATTCTTGTTCAGATAGTTTTGGAGTATGTTGTCCTCCTAGAAACAGTTCGAAGGCTTGAAAGCATGGAGATATTTTATTTAATTAGTTAATTTGGTAAATATTGAATATCTACTAGCAGCAGTCATCTCCCATTTATAACTTCAGAAGGAAATACTTACAAATCTATTTTAGTTAAGGAGCAAGAGTGCTTGTCTAAGTGCTGCTTAGGATTTGTAACCACTAATATTTTTGAAATAAGACAGACTTTTTTGCAAATAAAAATCACGAGCCAACTATCCAGAAGCAAAGATTATAAGAATGCTAAAGATACACCTAAATGTTGCTTAGCCAATTCTAGTTTATCTTACTGACACAGTGTCTTATTTTCTGTGGTTTTATCAAGATAGTTTATTGCCAAGATTAATAGAGGTTGTCTGACATTTAGGAGTAATTTAGTGCTATTTTACCAATACATACTTGTAAGTTTTATGTCAAGAATAATACTTGCTCAACTTAATCTCGAATGGGTAGAGGATAGGAGATAGAAATCAAACACATCAACATTACTCTGAAGTATAACTAGATAAATTCCTGTGTAAACTGCTTTCTTTTCATCTATTTAATATCCTTTATAATTTACATTTTTCCAGTTGCAGAAGAAATAGAAATTTCTTTTTACTGCTCTGTGTATAGGTAAATCCCATTAAAAGCACACTTTCTCCAGATGCCTTAATAACACCCATTGTTTAGAGAAAGAAGCTAATTACAAAATATATAAAAAAGCAGATGGTGATCCAGACAGTGGGAGCTCAATCATATTCTTATCTCTTTGTAACCAGTTAAATAGGAAATCATGTACCATCAGTAGAGCAGTTCAACTTGCTTTTTAACCTGTTTATGTTAATTTAAAAAAAAAGTGGCTTTTTCATTTTGAATTAAACCTAAGTTGGTTTCTAAAAGTAGTAAATTGACATAGCCTTCACAATTTCAACTGAAATCTAAGATCACATGATAACTATGAATTTAACTGAAATGAAGTGTCTGCTTCTTGGAACCTAGTCATTAAGTCTTTAAATTATTGTCGTGTGTATTTTCATTTAGTCAGTATATTTAGCATCTCCTAAAAGCAAATCTAAGATGTGATCCCTGTCCTCTGTCCTCTCCACACACATCTAATATAGGAGATTGATGAAATCCATCAGGCAAAACCTAGAAGAGGTAACAAGAAGGGTAGTATCAGGGCCTGTGTTTTAGTGTGCTTTACAACATCACACCTTCCTGAGCCAAGAGGATTTGGACAGGGGATTGGGGGAGCACTAAAAGAAAGGGCAGGAAGGCTCCAAGATGTGGCTTTCGCCTCTGTCATGAGCAGTGTTTATACTTTACCCTGTACTTAATATGGAACTGTCCATGGGATTTAAACAAAAGAATAGCACTGAGTTGCAGTAGTCTTCCTGCCTGTTTTAACACACTCCACGTTGCTGCCAGAGGATATCTCCAAAGCAGGGAAATTTAGGTGAGAGAGGATTTGGATTTGAGCTTTGGATGTTGGGAGGTTGGAAATAAGAGCACAGACTGGGAAGATAAAGTTGAATTCCACAGGACCCATAAGATGTCTTCAAGTGAGTGGGGTGCTTCTTACCAGAATAGGGAATACAGAAGTGTGGTTCTGGAGGCAGAAAGTAACGAACTCCTTGTAGGGCATCTAAGTAGTTGGAATTAGGAGAGGCCTGGTCTGGAACCATGTATCTGCTCTTCATTGGGGTGGTGCTTAGAGCCAGAAGAGATGGTATGATCCAGGAACTGTGGTAAGGAGAGGTAGATCAAATACCCACTAAGGCATGTCACATATAAGAGAAAAGGAGATTGCAAAGGAGAAGAAAGCTAAACCAGCGAGGGTGTTGGACAAACTAGAGCTTTTGAAAAATAACCACATCGTGCTGCAAAGATGAGGATTACAGGGATTTCTTTGGGCTGACACAAGATGGTTGGTGACATTTGCCAGAGCACCTCAGTGGAGCAACAACCTAACTGCCGTGGATGGGAAAAGGTATTGAATTTGAGGGTGGGGGGGTGGGGGGTTGTCGGATCTTTCCAGGATCTCTAGGTGTAAAATTACATGGGTCTTTGATGAACAGCAAACATAGCCAATTATAAATATTTTGTATCCCTGTCCTGGAGTGCTTTGCATAGTAATAGTTTTGTATTATATATTGTGAAGCAGTCCATGTGGTATTTTGTTTTTGAAAGGAAAATGGACTTTTTTAGTTGAACAGGGAAATGAGGATGGTATTTTTTAGTGTGGCCTACAGATACCTACCATTTACTGAAAACCTGTGCAAAGCACAGTGCTAAGTACTTAGTATACATTCTTTTTAGTCCTCACAGTGATCTTACGAGTTGGGTACTGTTGTGTCTCCATCTTACAGATAAGTAAACTGAGGCAAAGAGATCCTATAACTTACCCCAAGGTTTGTGGTCAAGTAAGTGTTCAAGCCAAGATTCCAACTGTGATGATGGAGATCCAACTCAGAGAAATGCTATTCTACCTCCCACTGCAAAGAAGTAAGAAGTGCTGAGTGCTTACTCTGTAGTCATACTTGAAAGAAACTTTTTTCATTTGGAATATTTCTTTAACAAGAAAAAGAGGTCTTTAAATTTGATAACCTATAATTAGGCCAAACCATATCTTTTATTATAGTCCAAACCAGAACCCTTTTGAGATCAAAAGGGGTGTAATTAGTACTTATTAGGATAGGGCAGCAGCCATAAAATGGGGGCTTTCCTGGGCAAGCTGGGATGTATGGCATAGTGCTTTAAAGTTGGTTTCAGAAGAAGCAGTTGTGAGTAGTAGTGACCTCCTCCCGACATCATACTCCTAGATTTTTGCACTCTTAGAATGGAAAGGAAGCATGGGTTTGTGCTGCCTTAGGGTCCACAGTTGTTGGAAAAGATGGTGAATGACAGGGAGAAGATACAAGCAATGGGTTTTTGGAAGTGGAAATGATAGAGGAAAGAGTCCTGTTAAGTCTTAGTGATGGCTCCTGAGTTGTTCCAGTCCTAAAGTCAAATAATGACACTTGAAGAAACTGACAAGTGTGTAAATAGAATATTTTCGATACAAAGATTAATAGGCATTTTTTCTCTAAGTTCAGTCTGACTACCATTTACCTAAGCTGGGAGACTGATTTTATCATATACAAAATGTGATTTCTAAGTGTGCCAACCTGAAAAATATATGGAGTCAGAGTCCGTTTTCTCAGGATTTCAAAGCCATTCAGTGCCACATAATTTACTCTCAAATGATTAAACATGTCTTGATATGAACAACAGAAAGATTCCTGGTGAACTTAAGGACTATCCCAAGGTACTTAAAACCATGTGTGTCTAAGTATATGTTGACCTTAAATAGATTAAGGGTATGATTAACACAAAGTAGTAACTCTGAACCACAGCTACTTCCCCAGATGCTCAGATACAACATCTATTAAGGAATGTAACAGGAGAAAGGAAGAGAAAGCAAACACACTGATTTTGTAGGCTTATAGTCAATTGTAGCCAAGCATTCTTCAGCGCTCCACTTGGTGTAGAATAATACATTTGGCAGAGTGAAAGTAGATGAGAATGTTATCTTTAGGAAACTTGATATATGTGATTTAAATGTCATTATCATTAAATGTACTCAGATGCAAATTTTGAGATGTGTGCACATGGAAAGGATTCTATGTTTAATAAATGGAAGTCGGTACTCAAATCTATGATCAACAAGATTTTGTGAGTTAAGGTACTAAAAATAATTGGTGGGGTGGGGAGGCGGGGAAGTTCAGAAATACATGTGATACTGATGCATCAAAAATTTCAAGTAAGGGGCACCTGGGTGGCTCAGTGGGTTAAAGCCTCTGCCTTTGGCCCAGGTCATGATCCCAGGGTCCTGGGATCGAGCCCCACATCCGGCTCTCTGCTCAGCGGGGAGCCTGCTTCCCTTCCTCTCTCTCTGCCTGCCTCTCTGTCTACTTGTGATCTCTGTCAAATATATATATAAATTAAATCTTTAAAAAAAAATTTCAAGTAAGAAAGAAAAACTAGAAAGTGCCAAAGACTTGAAAACACAACTGTATATGAAACCTGGATCATTTTTAAATCTTGATCAGCCTGCAAATTACCCTACCATAAATCCTTCTAAATCAGATGGAGCTTGCAAGTCCACGAATTAGAATTCCTCTGTAAGACCGACCATCTCTCTCTGTTCCTCCAGATAAGGCCAGTCGCCTCAAAAGCTTCATAACTAAAACCCACTGAAGAGTTGTGCGTGAACAGTGGGTAATCAGCTAGTTAACACTGAGTGCGATGCTAGCCCTCTGAAACTTGGATTTTAGGCTTGCTTCAGGCTCCATATAGCCCCCTACTTCCCTACATCCCTTCCTCAGTTTGACTTAACTTTGTTTTAAAAACATAATATTTACATGGTTAAAAATGTAAAACTATATTGAAATGTACTTTCAGAGAAGTCTTGTTCCCATCCCTTTAAGCACCTTCAAATTTTCTCCACCCACCACCTATAAATAACCATTTTTAATTCATTAGCTCGTATCTCCTGTATTTCTTTTTCCAAAAGTAAATAAATTGGATGTATAGTCCTATTTCCCTTCTTTTATACACAAAATGTAGCATGATGTGTGCACATTTTGGCACCTTGATTTTTTCCCACTGAATATATCCTGAAAGTCATTATCAGTTCATGGTGCTCCAGTGTTTGCATGTGTCATCTCTCAATGATGGACATTTGGGGGATGTTTCCAATCTTTTGCTATTTCAAATAATGTCTCAATGGCCTAATGTAGATGTTGTTTTATATTTGTGGAGGTATATCTTCAGGGTAAAATCATAAGATTACTGGGTCACAAGGTAAGTGTGTATACAGTTTTCCTCAATATTGCCCTTCCTAGCTATATTGTGTTGCACTCACCCTAGCAACATATGAACAAGACTACTTCTCCTACAACCTTTCCAATAGACTGTATTGTGGAGCATTTGGAGTTTTGGAAAATTTAATAGGTGAAAATGGAATCTTAGGGTAGCTTTATTTGTTTACTTTTAAGATTTTATTAATTGCAGATAGAGCGAGAGAGAGCACACAAGCAGGGCAGAAGGAGAGGGAAAAGCACGCTCCCCTGCTGAGCTGGGAGCCAAATGGGCTCTATCCCAGGACCCATGACCTGAGCTGAAGGCAGAGGCTTAACCAACTGAGCCATCCAGGTGCCTCCTCAGGGTAGTTTTAATTTGCAATTCTTTAATGACAAAGGTTAATCAATTTTTCACGTATTTAAGGACTATTTGTCCATTTTCTAAACCCAATCCTTTTTGAGATATGGTTACATAATACAGTAAGCTAGACAGACCTTAAGTGTACAGCTGGATGAGTTTTGGCAAATGTGTCCGTTATACCCCAATCAAGAAAAATGCATTGTCATTGCCATAGAAAGTTCTCTTGTGTCCTTTTCCATTCTGTTCTCTTCCTCCCTTGCAGCGCCCAACCCCAGGCAACCACTTTTTTTTATTTCTATCCCCAGCGTTTAATTTTACTGTTTTTAACTTCATAAAAATGGAAGTGTGCAAAAAAAAATTATTTTTTTGTATTTGACTTCTTTCACTGGGCATAATTTTTATTTTTGGTAGGTTTTCCTTTTTTTTCTTCATTTTATTTTATTTCTTTTCAGTGTTCCAGCATTCATTGTTTATGTACCACACCCAGTGCTCCATGCAATACATGCCCTCCTTAATACCCACCACCAGGCTCACCCAACCCCCCACCCCCTCCCCTCCGAAACCTTCAGTTTGTTTCTCAGAGTCCACAGTCTCTCATGGTTTGTCTCCCCCTCTGATTTCCCCCGTCTCACTTCTCTTCAACTCCCAGTGTCCTCCATGTTATCCCTTATGCTCCACAAGTAAGTGAAACCATATGATAATTGACTCTCTCTGCTTGACTTATTTCACTCAGCATAATCTTTTCCAGTCCCATCCATGTTGATACAAAAGTTGGGTATTCATCCTTTCTGATGGAGACATAATACCCCATTGTATATATGGACGATATCTTCTTTATCCGTTCATCTGTTGAAGGACATCTTGGCTCTTTCCACAGTTTGGCAACTGTGGCCATTGCTGCTATGAACATTGGAGTACAGATTTGAAATTCATTTATGTTGCTATCAGTAGTTCCTTCTTTCTTATTGTTGAGGAATATTTTATTGTATGACTATAACACAATGTGTTTTATCCATTCCCCTGCTGATTGACATTTGGGTTTCCAATTTTTGCTACTAAGAATAAATATAGCTGGATCATAAGATAGGTATATATTTAACTTTATAAGTAATTGTTGGACATTTTTCCAAACTGGTGGTACCAGTTTATACTTTCACCAGCAATATCTGAGAGCTCTGGTTGCTCTGTACCCTCGGAGATATTTCGTGTTGTTAGTTTTCAAAAGCTTAACCATTCTAGTCAGTGTGTGGTATCTATCTGATTGTGGTTATAAATTTGAGTCTCTGTGATGACTAATGTTGAATGTCTTTGCATGTGTATACTGACCATCTGTATATCTTTGTTTATGAAGTGTGCAGATGTGTGGCCCATTTAAAATTGGGTTGTCTTTTTGTTATTGATTTGTAGAAGGTTCCTTATATGATCTGCTTATAAGCCATTTGTCAGATATTCATATTACAAATATTTTTCCCAGCCTGTGATTTGCCTTTTCATTTTCTTAATGGTGTCTTGATGAATAGATGATCTTAATTTTGATAAAGTCTAGTTTACCCATTTTTTTATGGTTAGTGGTTTTTTTGTGTGTACTGTCTAGGAAATTATTCCCTAACCTTGGTCTCAAAGATACTCTCCTCTGTTTTCTCCCTTAGGGGAGACATTTAGGTCTGTAAATCATCTCAACCTAGTTTTTGTGTTCTATAAAGTCTTTCAAGCAGGCAGTGTAACTTTTCCAACTTTGTTATTCTTTCTCAAAGTTGATTTGGCTATTCTAGGTCTTTTGCATTTCTAGATTAATTTTAGAATTAGCTTGCCAATTTCTACCAGAAAAATCCTGCTGGGATTTTGACTGGGATTACTTTGAATCTATAGATCCATTTGTGGAGAATTGACATCCAACAGTATTGAGTTTTCTGACCCATGAAAAAGGCATATTTTGTCATTGATTCAGACCTGTAATTTTTCTCACTGTTTTGTAGTTTTGGGTAAACAGGCCTTCATATCCCAAAGTATTTGATATTTTTGATGCTATTGTGAATTGTATGTTTTTAAATTTTTAATTTCCTTTTTGGTGTATGTGTGGCTAGTTTGTAGAACTAAATTAATTAATGAATACTGACTGTGTGTCCTGCAAACTTGCTAAGGTCATTTATCACTTCTAGTAGCTTTTCTGTAGATTCCTTGGGGTTTTCTACTTAAATAATTTATGTTACCTGTAATAAAGAGAGTGTTACTGCTTTCTTCCCAATATGGGTGCCTTTTTTTCCCCTTCCTTTTTCTTCCCTTTTTGCACTGGCTTAAACCTCTAGTACAATGTTGAATTAAAGTGGTCAGAACAGACATCCTTGCCTGTTCCCAGTTTTAGGGGAAAGTAGGTATGATGTTAACTGAAGGTTTTTCATAGATGCCCTCTATCAGGTTGAAGATGTCCCTTACTATTTTGCTGGTTTGCTGAGATTTTTTTTTTATTAGGAATGTATGTTGAATATTATAAAAAGAGTTTTTTGCATTGACTGAGATGATTATATGTTTTTTTCTTTTTTAGTCTGCTAATATAAATTGATTGATTTTTAAATATTAAACTAATCTTATACTCCTGAGATAAAGCCCACTTGCTCATGTTTTATTATTTTATATATCGCTGGATTATATGTTGTTGCCAAAAGTCTGCTGAGAATTTTTGCATCTGTGTTCATGAGGGATAGTGGTCAGTGTTTTATTTTCCAGTAATGCTTTTGTCTGGGTTTATTATCAGAGTAATATTGGCCTCAGAGAATGAGTTGGGAAGTATTCTCTTTCTTCAATTTTCTTGAAGAATTTGAGTAGAATTGGTGTTGATCTTCTTAAAAATATTTGATAGAATTCATCAATAAAGCCATCTGGGCCTGGAGTTTTCTTTGTGGAAAAGTTTTCAGCTACAAAATCAATTTCTTTAGTATATATAGGCTGCCCAGATATCTATTTCTTCTGGAGTGAGCTTTGGTAGTTTGTGTCTTTCAAGTCATTTATCCTTTTAACGTTTGTGAAACCTATAGTTCTGTGTCATTCCTGATACTGGTGAAGTGTCTCTCCCCCACCCCCATCAGGCTGGCTAGAGGTTTACAAATTTTCTTGATCTTCTCACATAACCAATTTCTGATTTCATTGATTTTTTTCCCCTATTATATTTCTGGTGTTTTTGTCATTGATTTTCTCTCTCAATATTTTCCTTCCTTCTGCTTACACCCAGTTTCTTTAGCTATTTTCATTCTAGTTTCTTTAGGTGGAAGCTGAGGTCATTGATTTGAGACATTCTAGTATAGGCATTTATTCCTATAAATTTCCATCTACTTAATGCTTTAGCTGTGTGTCAGGGTCCCCCAAAACCAATCGTGGGCTTGCCGATTCATTCTTGAGTCACAGGGCTCAGAATGGTTACAGTTTATTACAATGAAAGATACAGATTAAAGTCAGCAAAGGGAAAAGGCACATAGGGAGAAGTATGGGGGAAACCAGGCTCAAGCTTCTGGGTATCCCCCCAACAACCAGTGGAGTTTCCTGAGACATGCTTAATTCTTCCAGCAACAATGTGTTACATGTAAAGTTTGCCAACCAGGGCAGCTCCAGGATTCTTATGGTGGCTAGCACCTGCATGACTGACCTCAGGTAGCTAGACTCCAGGCCTCTAGAGCAAATGCAGGTGTTCACTATAGATCACATTAGCAGCATGAACTATCTAGTCAAACTGGTACAGAATGGCCAAATGCCTCAGACATACAAAAATGATCTTAACAGAACTTCTCAAGAGCTCAGTATTCAGTTTCCAGGAACCAGTCAAGAGTTTTTCTTAGTAATGTGCAGGATTTTATCAACTGAAGCCTACTGATTTAACATTTTCCTCTACAAGGTGCCTTCTATAAACCTGGATAGAATGTATTTTTATCTTCATTTTGAAATACTTTCTGATTTCCCCCTTTGATTTCTTCTTTCACAGATGGATTTTTAAAAGTGTGTTCTTGGGGCACCTGGGTGGCTCAGTCGGTTAAGCGTCTGCCTTCAGCTCAGATCATGATATCATGGTCCTGGGATTGGGCTCCGCATCAGGCTTTCTGCTTGGCAGGGAGCCTGCTTCCCCCTCTCTCTCTGCCTACTCTCTGCCTACTTGTGCTCTCTCTCTCTCTGTCTGTCAAATAAATAAATAAAATCTTTAAAGAAATGAAAGCGTGTTCTTCCAACTGTTTGGCTTTTTAAGATATTTTTCTTGTTCGTTTCTAATTTGATTCCATTGTAATCAGAGACTATATTTTGTATAACTTGGATCTTTTTTTTTAAAGATTTTATTTATTTATTTGACAGAGAGAGAGAGATAGTGAGGGCAGGAACAGAAGCAGGGGAAGTGGGAGAGGGAGAAGCAGGCTTCCCACCAAGCAGGGAGCCCAACATGGGTCTCTGATCCTGGGACCCCGGGATCACAACCTGAGCCAAAGGCAGACACTTAACGGCTGAGCCGCCAGGCGCCCTGATTTGGATCCTTTTAAATTTATTTTTGAGTATCCTAAATCTGTGGAATTACGGTTTTCATCAAATTTGGAAGATCTTGGCCATTATTGCTTCAAATATTGTTTTTTGTGTCCTCCAGTTATGTATAGATTAGGCTTCTTGAAATTGTCCCATAGCTCACTGATCATCTGTTAAGTTTTTTTTTTTTCAGTTTCTTTATTTCTGGGTTTCATAGTCAATTGTTTTTGATTTCAGTAAACTTCACTTCCATAGTGTCTAATTTGCTCTTAATCCCATCTAATTTTTTTTTTTACAGCTCAAACATTGTAATGACTTATCACTAGAAGTCTGGTATTGATCTTGTCAGTATCTTCCATGTCTCTTGCTTTCTCCTCCTTGCTTGAACATATGTAATGTAATATACTTTAATAACTCTTTGAATGTCTTTGTCTACTCATTCTGTTATCTGTGTCACATCTAGGCTATTTTGATTGATTTTTCTTTTAATTATGGATCATTCTCTCATGTTTCTTGGCAGGCCTGATAAGTCTTTATTTAATGCAAGTCAATGTAAATTTTATCTTGTTAGGTTCTGGATATTATTTTATTTCTATAAATGTTCTTGGGCTTGTTCTGAGATGCACTTAAGTTACTTGAAAACAGTTTGAATGTTTCACATCTTTTAAGCTTTGTTAGGTGAGACTAGAGCAATGTTCAGATAAGCTCTCATTTTGCTCTACTACTGAAGCAGACCCATTCAGAGTACTCTACCCAATGCCATGTGATTCGTGAGGATTTTCCCATCCAGTTAGTGGGAACAGGAACTATTATTGGCAAAGTTAGTTCCAGAGATTCTTCCCTCTAATCTTTTTGGGTGCTTCCTCTCTCCCGTACCCTTCTGGTCCTCAAGTAGTTTCTTCGCACCCATACTGATTCTTGAAAACTTGGAAGGAATCCTAGGCAAATCTCCAAAGGTATTGTTTTGTACATTTCTATCTACTGTGTGACTCTGAATCTTCAGCTATCTTGGCCTCCTTGAATTATCAACTCTGTAACTTCAACCCAGGGAAAGCCCTGGGCTCTGGGTTCCCTCTCTCTGGGCTGCAGCCTGGAAACTCCAAGCAAGGGGGGATCACTTCATTTCCCTTTCATCACTGGTTTGTGTGTGTTGCTGCCTGATTTCTGATGTCCTAAAAACCATTGCTTCAAGTATTTTGTCCAGGTATTTACTGTTTAAGGCAAGAGGATAAACAGTCTTGTTACTCTGTCTTTATTAGAAGTCTCTTCTGTTTAATATAGAGCTATCTTCTTTTCAATTTTTATGATTGTTGAATATCTTTCCTTTTTCACTGCTGTTGCAAATGGAATTTTCTCTTCCACTATATTTTAGAAGTGATAATTGTGTGATATATAAAGCCTATTGATTTTTGTATGTTACTTTTATGTTGTTACCATCCTAAATTTGTTATTTGTATTATTTTTAGCATTGATTCTCTTGAGTTTTTCAGATATCTTATCAACAATACATATAATTTTACCTCCTCCCTTCCTATTTTTATGCCTCTGTTTTTAAAAAAAAAAACATTTATTTGAGAAAGAGTGAGCACACGAGCAAGGGTGGTGGGGGAAGAGTAGAGGGAGAGGGAGAAGCAGACTCCCCACTGAGCAGGGAACCCAACAAGGGGTTCGACCCCAGGACCCTGAGATCATGACCTGAGCCGAAGGTGGATGCTTAACTGATGGAGCCATCCAGGCGCCACTGCCTCTTTTTTTTTATTGTACTGGTTAATACCTCCATACAGTGCTAAATATTCACACTCTTTTATTTCAAACATAATATTGATAACTAAACTCAACTTATATCAGCTAGGTTTATTTTTAAGGCCTCAGAATGATGTTATGTTAGGGAACAATCTGGTGGCCAATGAAGTCTCTTTTTGAAGTGGGGTTAACTTGAGAGAAACCAGGATCCAAAAATGGATTGTCCTCAGAATGTCTAACAATGCATTCTGAACATTTAAGTGGTGATGTTAAACGTGTATGGATAAATGAGTGCTCTGATCCACTTTGGTCTATGCTTCTTAGTTTCCCATTAAGACCTTTTTTCTTTTTAAGACTTGATTTATTTTAGAGAAAGTGAGAGAGCACAGGAGCAAGGGTGAGGAATGGAGGGGGAGGGCCTGTAGGAAAGAATCTCAAGCAGACTCTCCGCTGAGCAGGGAGCCCTCTGCCTGGCTGGATCTCACAACCAGGAAACATGACCTGAGCTAGAACCAAGAGTTGGATGCTCAACCAGCTAAGCCACCGAGGTGATCCCCAACCCAAACCATTAAGATCTTTCTGATGCCTATCCTGTTGTTATTGAATGGAATGGTCTTTAAATACCAAATAGATTATGTTGGTTGGTATTATTGTTCAGATCTTCCATACCTTTGGAGATTTTGTCTATTTGCTCTATTGATTAGAGAGAGAGGAATGTTGATGTCTCCAAGTAGAAGTGAATTTTGTCCATTTTTCCTTTAAATTCTATCGTGTTTTGTTGCATGCATTTTGGGGCTCTTAATTTAGGTGCATAAAAGATTAGGATGGTTGATTGGAGAATTGATCTTTTATCATCATGTAATGTTCCTCTTAATTGCTGATAATTTTCCTTGTTCTGAAATCTATTCTGCATTATATTAATATAGCTACTCCACAGATTTTTTTGATTAGTGTAACTGTGTGTGTGTGTGTGTGTGTGTGTGTATAGCAGGTATGCATTTCTTAGGCCAGGAAAGATGTGCATAAGAAGTGTAAGTTTTCCTTTCTGTAATTTCTATTTAGAGCCTCCATTCACTGACTGACAGAGGAAATTACAGTCATTTCAAGGCTTGAACCCCTCGCCAGTGTTGCATCTCAGTTCTGCATGGGACTTATGTGTCACCAAGCCTTGAGGAAGGGGGATCACTCTGTCAGTGCAAGCAACTGACAATATGACTCATTCCCCTTTGTCTTCTGTTGTTGGACCACACAGACTTGTTCTTCACCCTGGACACAAGGCCTCTCTCTCCACTACTGCCAGCCCTCAGGGCCCCATCCACACTACTCTCAGCTTCATGAAAACAACCTCTGGGACTCTTTGTGCTGTGTTGGCATGTGAGAAGACTCTGGAAGGCTGCCTTGGGGATGTCTTCCTTGAGTCCCCCACACCTCTGCACTGTCCTTACCTCCCTCTGTCCTCTTAGAGCTGCCACGGTGCAGTTTGAGCTGTGGTAGGAAAATTTCATTTTTTATAACTTTTTACTTTCATGTTATGTAATATTGTTTTGATATTATTTTCACTTACAGAAAAACTGAAAGATTAGAACAGATGTCTTATTCAGAGTCACCAGTTGCTTATACTTTACCACAGTTGGCTTTGTCATTATCTCTCTTTCCATATATGAGTGTAGAAGGTGTATTATTTGAGTATTTTCTTTTTGCCTTTCTGAGTCATTTGAAACTAAACAACAACAAAAAAATAGAATAAACCAATGAAATAAAAAATAGTTTCTTTAAAAGAACAACAAAATTAATAAACCTTTACTTTGATCAAGAAAAAAGAAGACACAAAGGATGAAAATCACAGATAAAAGAGAAGGTATTCCATTGACCTTACAAAAATTGAAATGATCATAAGAGAATGTTATAAATAACTTAATGCTAATGAATTAAACAGCTTAGGTGTCTTAAGTACAAACTACCAGAATGAACTCAAGTAGAGGTAGAATCCAATCTTAGGAATGTACTCAAAAGAAATGAAAATAGATGTCCACACAAAGACTTACTTACAAATATAGTAGCATTATTCATAATAGCCAAAAAGTGGAAACAACGAAATGTCCATCAACGAATGAATGGATAAATCAAAGTTGTATATCTGTATAATGGAATAGTATTTGACCATAAAAAGGAATGAGGTACTAATATATCATACAACATGGATGAATCTTGAAAACATTATACTAAGTGTAAGAAGCCAGTCACAATTGGGGCGCCTGGGTGGCTCAGTTATTAGGTGTCTGCCTTTGGCTCAGGTCATGATCCCAGGGACCTGGGATTGAGTCCCTCATGGGACTCCCTGCTTAGTGGGAAGCCTGCTTCTTCCTCTCCCCCTCACCCTGCCTGTGTTCCATCTCTCGCTGTGTGTCTGTAAATAGACAAAATCTTTTTAAAAAATCCAGTCACAAAAAACCTTGTATTGTATGAGTCCATTTATATAAAATGCCCCAAATAAGCAAATCCATAGAGTCAGAAGGTAGATTAGTGGTTGCCTAAAGCAGGGGGAGGATTGGGTTGGATAGTGAAGGCTGAAGGGTTCAGTATTTCTTTTGGAGGTGATACAAATATTCTAAGATTGAGAGTGGCAATGGTTGCACACTTCTGTGAATATATTGAGTTGTACACTTCAAATTGGTAAATTACATGGCTTGTGAATTTTATCTCAATAAACTTCTTACCAAGTAAATAGAAAAGCTAAATAGACCTATAATAAGTAAAAAGATTAAAGTAATAATTAAAATTCTTCTCAAAAGGAAAAGCATCAGTCCAGAGGGCTTCATTGACAAGTTTTCTCAAATATTTAAAGAAATAATGTCATTCTTTCACAAACTCTTTCATACAATAAAAGAGGAGGAGACACCTTTCAACTAATTCTATGAGAACAATATTACCCTAACACCAAAGCCAGACAAAGATATCAGAAGAAAGAAAGATCACAGACCAATATCTCATGAACATAGATGCAAAAACGTTTAAGAAAATATTAGCAAACTGAATCTAACAACATACAAAAAAGAGTATGCATCATGGCCAAATGGAATTTATCCCAGGAATACAAAGGTAATTTAACATTCAAAAATCAACTAATGTAATATACCTTATTAATAGAAGTTAAAAAACCACAGGATCATCTCAATATAGTAGCCAACATAGCATCCGACAAACAATTCATGGGAGAAAAAAATGTCAAGAAACTTGGATAGAAGGAAATCTTCTTCAACCTGGTAAAGGACATCTACAAAAAACCCACAGCTACCATCACACTGAATGATGAAAGACTGAATGCTTTCCCAAGGTGAGGGAAAAGGCAAGTAAATCTGCTCTCACCAATTTTATTCCATGATTGTAGTTAAGATTTGGGTCATTTCCATAAGGCAAGGAAATGAAAAAACTCCCAGCAGGCTTTTTTTTTTTTTTTTTTAATGGGGGTGTGTGGTCTTTTGTCTGTGCCCATTGCCATTTCTGGGGTAAAAAGAAAACACATGGAACTCACCACCAGGTCATTCTTTAGGGCCCTAGGCCTCTGGCTGATCAGCCAACTTTTCTCTACCTTTTAAAGTCACCTTATATTTGTTTTTTAAATCAATATTTAGAGTTTCAGTCTTCACTCAGTGGGAAGAATAGGAAGAAGTGCATATCTTCCATCTTGGTCTGTAACCAAAAGTCTGGACTATTTGTCTTTTATTAAAATTTTTATTTTGGAATAATTTTAGATTTTTCAGAAAAGTTACAAAGGTCATACAGTATAGTTCTTTTATATCCTTCATCGAGTTCTCCCTAATGTTAACATCATACATAACTATGGTATCTTTTTACAACTAAGGAATTAATATTGGTACAGTCCTACTAACTAAACTCCAGACTATTCACATTTCACCAGTTTTTCCACTAATATCCTTTTGCTGTTATAGGATCCACTCCAAGATACTACACTATATTTAGTCATCATGTCTGCTTAGTCTCTTCTGACCTGAGACAATTTTTCAGTCTTTCCTTGCTTTTTTTTTAATGACCTTAAAACTTTTGAATCTACTGTGAAGCTCTAGAAAGATAAGAAACTGGCTACATAAAGAGCCTCCAGGGATAGCAAACTAGGTAGTTTTGGGCCAGGGGTGGGAGGAAGACTTTTCTCTGTCTACCCTTTAGTTGTGTGCCTTTTGAATTTTATATTCTCAATAACCATGAAGGTGCTGATGTATTACCAGAATTGTTGATAAAAATAATAAAACAATATATATTCTGTTTATATGTATATAATAGTCAGTCATTTATATTGGTATTAACTCATGAATATTTATCTTAGTTTTGGAGTTTAAATCCAATGCTATTATTATTTATTTTGTTGCTCAAATTGTTTCAGCTTTGGCCATTGGGATCCCATTCAAGTTGGCTCTTGTGTACTTTTGACAACTCCCCTTGCATTTTTTCAGCACTTCTGAGTTTTTTTGGCACCACAAAAGGCTCCAAGCTCATCTTGTATTTACTTTGTCTTAGACTCCTAAAAGCTTCAATTCCTTTGATTGAAGAATGGTGTTAGAAACCAAGATCTGGGTGATAGGTAGGCTCATGGCTACTGGGATGTCACTGTTTCTAGGCCCTTTAAAGGTACAGAACTAGAAAATATATGTATGTGTGCTAATACATGAATACACATACATCCATAATTCTATCTATATGGTATGTTAAAATAAACATGAGTTCATTCCCATAAAAAAGATACAAGGAAATTGATGCAAAAAATTAAAATCAAAGGGTGCCTGGACAGCTCAGTTGGTTAAATATCTGCCTTCGGCTTAGGCCATGATCCCAGAATCCTAGGATCAAGCCCCACCTTGGGTTCCCTGCTCAGCAGGGTGTCTGCTTCTCCCTCTCCCTTTGCCCCTCCCCCCACTTGTGCTCACTCTCTCTCTTTCAAATAAATAAAAACTTTAAAAAAATTGAAATTATGCCTTGCCATCCTAATCTTCCACAATTTCTTCATCTATAACAAAAACAAATATGTGATTACATGCATACATACATAAATGTGAGTTCAGTTTAGCTTTCTGCCCTCCCCCTTTGTATATTTGTAACTACTTACTCTGGTACATGGTACCAGAGGCTCCTATTATTGATAATTTATTTATGTATTTGTTCAGTTCTATAATACATGCAAAATAATTTCAGAATTATTATCCTAGAACCCTGTGAGGAAAAAAAAAACTTTACAAACTAGAATACAATATTTACATATAGTTCTCTTTGTCTGTAGTCTGAGTAATTAAAACACTGTTTCCTGAAGTTATTTTGATCCGCTCCCTTGTTCTATTTTTTCCAGTTTCATTGAGAAATAGTTGACATACACTGCTGTATAAGTTTAAGGTGTACAACATGATGGTTTAGTTTACATATGTTGTGAAAAGACTACTGTAATAGTTCATCTTCTCATATAAATGCAATAAAAAGAAAAGAAAGGAAAAGAAAAAACTCTTCTCCTTGTAATGAGAATTCTTGCTTCTTTTATCCCCACCCATCCGTGAGGTTTTGACATACATTTGTAATACAGTTAGAGTCTCTTGTCACAGTCGATATTCCATCCATTTGTGACTTGACTCCATTACCACAGAGCTCCCCTGATACCTTTACTGATTTTTAAAAATTTGTATACAGTAAAGTTTACTGTATATGGGTAGAGTCATGTATCTGCCAACTTGGGACAGTTCAATCACTCTAAAAATTTTCCTTTATTTTCTCCCCACTCCTCCACTCCCCTCCCAGTCTAGGGCCATTTTGAAGGACTGGTTTCCAAGTCTGAAGAAACCATAACATTGAAACTGCTGAGATGAGTGACTCCTGGGGTACAAGAGAACAGAAATATATTTCTTCTTTCTGGCTGCCCTCTAGAGGCTGAATGAGAAGCCTGCAACTACTCCCAGAAGAAACAAAAGAAGGTCTGTAACCTTCAGTTGGACTTCTACCTTTTTCATATGCCATATTACACTTGTTTAAGTAGCAAATGGCTTGACTTACTCTTCAAGCAGCCCTGTGAAAGAACAGAGAGGACATCTATACATTTGAATAGAGACTTTGTAATTGACAATCAAATAGGTATATCATTTTACTTACAAGCCACTGAATTCAACTCAAAACATTTCATTCCACATTTGTGCATTTCTAGATATTAGTGAGATTAGTTTATGATTTTTTCTTCTCTTTTTTGTTTTCTTTTGCTATCTTTGGTCAGGTTTTGGTATAAGGATTTTGCTCCTGTTGAGAAATACATGAAGTTAGAGTTCTGTAAAGATGACAGACTTGATGTAGGTAGCAACCCAAATTTAGTCTCCTTCTAGAGCCAATAGTTGGGGGTAAGTGAGGTTGTGATCTTCATGGGAGTCTCAGATGGAAGAACTTGGGATGTAGCTTTCTCAGGGGTGGACTGGTTAAGCCTTGGAAACCAGAGTGGGAGAGCCCCAGTGAGGGGAGTAGAATGAGGCAGTTACTGGAAAACATCCAAAAATAAGTCATGGAACTCAAGGTTGGGGGAAAGGGGACTGTTGTTGGATCCCCTCAGGTGGGTTTCATTGTCTGGGCTTCCAAGATATCAACAGGAGCTAAGAGGGTAGACTGTGACTTGAGTCTGAGGAGGTGTGAGGAGGTCTAAGAGCAGGAAGGTTTTCTCCTGGCCTTCAGTGGGGGTACTGATAGCCTGCCTGTTGCTATGGGGAGCTCCTGAAGGGTGAGACCACTTTGTCTTCCACTACTTTGAGGCCTACTCCCCTTGTACTTTAATAACTGGACCTTGGCTCCAAGTAGAACTAGCACATCTGAAGAGGTCCAAGAAAGCAGAGAGAGAAGATCAGTTGGAACAAGGATAACACATGTCCAACAAAGCTTGTTGAAGAGAACCACTCGAATCAAAAAAAATATGAACACAGGAAGAGTCACCTGTATGGAAAATATTTTCTGAGTCCATGTGAATTCCCAAGTGCTCAATTCAGTAGCCAGTTAGAAGATAAGAAAGGTCATAACTGACATAAAACTTGGTGACCTGCAAACTCAAGCTGAGGAAATACTTCAAAGCATAGAGCAAAACACAAAGATGGAACCCATGAGGAACTTGTCGTGAGTTGGGGTGAATATATGCATGAGTTTCTTTAGTATATACTCAAGAGTAGAACTAGTGGATCAAAAGGTAGGTGAATCATCCTCTTTATCAGAATATGTTTAGGAAATGTAGAATGGTTTAGAAACCATTTTCTAAAAATTTGGTACAAGTTTGCCTATCCATCATCAGTTATAAGTTACCTTTACTGCATATCCTCCTCAGGATTTGGTATTATCAGACTTTTAAATGTTTGCCAGTATGATATGTGTGTAGTGGTATATCATGGTATTCGTTTGTATTCCCTCTTAAACAATGAGGTTGGACGATTTTTCATATATGTGTTGTTTACTTAGATTTTCCCTTTTTTGAAATGGCTATTTCAATGTTTTACGCATTTTTATACTGAGTTGTCTTTTTTCCCTTAATTCATATGTAAGTATTCTTTACATATTCTGAATGTGAGTCCTTTGTCAATGAATGTGTTGCAAATATCTTCTCCCACTCTGTGGCTTGTCTCTTTATGGAGTCCTCTGAAGAATAAAAATTCTTAATTTTAATGCAGTCAAATGAATCAATTATTTGCATTATGGTTACTGCTTTTTGTGTCTTGTTTAAGAAAACTTTCCATGGTCTCATGTCATAAAGATATTCTCCTATATTATATTCTAAAGGCTTCAAGCTTTTGCCCACATTCAGTTTTATAATCCACCAGAGTGTATATCTAAGGTGTGAGGTAGGGATCCAGGTTATTAGCTTCTTTCAAGTTGTCAAATGTCCTTGCATGAGCATTGCATGGTCTTTTGCATGGTCTTTTATTATCTGCTGCATGTTCTAATCAAGGCACTCAACTGAGCACTCTCTGGTACTTCTCCCCCTCTCCTGCATTCTCATTAACTCAACATAGTTCAGATCTTCCCTTTCTCTCACTTGGAATGGAGATTTCCCTGCCTCACTCTAACACCCCTCATACAGAATAAAACCACTCATCTCTTCCTAAAATTCTGAATCTATAACAGTATCCCCTTTTCCAATTCTACTTACATTTCCCATGGCTTTAAGAATAGAATTTTAGCACACTGGTGTGTCATCAAATATCTTGGCAGGTTGTGTTCCTTCTACATTTCTTGCTCTATCTTCCCCTCTTTCTCGTCAAAAACTCTGATCTTTCTATTCTATCCAATGACTTTGACCTTGCTTCTCTCATATTCATCTTTGAATTTCTGGTGCTTAGCACTTAGTAGGTACTCAATGAGTGTCTGTTAAAATACAATTAAATCCACCCCACACAAAGTATGTGTTCTGGTCAGTGGCACATCGTAAGTTATGAATAAGTGTTATCTTAATGAATGAGTGACCATCTCTGCACTTATTATTTATTTTGGTATCTAATATACCAAAGTAAGCTTTACTATAGTAAAGTTAGTATGATTTACCTATCTCATGTAGTTGTGGAATCTGGTCTTTGGAGAAATAAAACAGTAAGTTGCTAGCAGTCATAGATGACATAGCAAAATGTTTTATAGAGACTATGAATAATATAGTGAACATGAGGCTGATAGAACAATCTAGATAATAAAAAACAAGAAGTGCTTATTAAGAGTGGGGCTACTGAGAGGCAATGTCAACAGGAAAAGCCTCTAGGAAGAGATAGGCCTCTGCTGGATTTTAAAGAATGGTTAGGCCTAAGGAATCCCAACCAGGGAGAAAAGCAGATGCAGGGGTGGGCTTGAGCTTAGTGTCTGGTGGGATATTCAGATTGGTGGTTATTGCCCCTGCAATCTAACCATAAGGTCTGGCACACAGGGTCTGTCTGTCCAGAGCCCGTTCTGAGCATTGGTGGTGGGACATGAGAGTGAGCGAAGTCCTGATGTCATCAAAGAAGTATATAGCATGATGGTTAAGTGCATGGACTCTGGAGTCAGACCTAGGCTCACATCCCAGGTTCACTTCTTAACTAGAGTATGTCCATGAACAAGTTATGATGGTGTGCTGAGCTGTTCCCCCCTCCCCACAGTTCAAAAGTTGGAACCCTAACCTCTAATGTGATGTTATTTGGAGGTGGGGCCTTTGGGAGGTAATTAGATTTACATGAGGTCAAGAAGATGGGACATCATGATGGAATTAGTTTCTTTATAAGAAGAGACACCAGAGAGCTTGCTCCCTGCCATGTGAGGACATAGCCAGAAGGCGGTTGTCTACAAGCAAGGAAGAGAGCTCCCACCAAACCTGACCATGCTGGTGCCCTGATCTGACTTTCCAGCCTCCAGAAGAGTGAGAAATAAATTTTTGTTGTTTAAGCCACCTGGTCTGTGGTGTTTTGTTAAAGCAGCTCGAGCTGACTATGACGCCTGTCTTCTTTATGCCATGCTTTCCTCACCCATGAAAATAATTACATCCCAGGGCTTCTGTGAGAAGTAAAGGCAAGCAAAAAACAAACAAACAACACCTCCCTGCCCCTCAGCACCAAAAGTCAGAATGGTTTCTGGCACATAGTAAACACTCAATAAATCTGTAATAGGAGGCTAGGTGGAGTTACCCTTAGGAACCAGAGATAGGAGCCGGGCAAACACATCATCATAACTGCAGGGACACTTTTGGGCATCATCGATTTTGTAAAGGAGACCAGATCAGTTTCCTTGGTCTCCGCGGGGTGGAATCAGTAGTCTTTATTCTAGACCCACCACTAACAAATCCCTCCTGAGTCCCATAGGACAGCTAAGGGGTGAATGGATACAACAGAGTCATTCATGACAAGGTTGGTTCAGACCACACAGTTGGTGTCCAAGTCCAAGATCTGTGAGGCCAGGGTTGGAAGAAACTCAGCCAAGCACAAAATTTTAATTAAAAATAAAAACTTGAGTCCTGTCATGGCTCCCATTGCTCTTGTGTTTCATTGCCATCAGACACAGCCCCCTTTGGATTGTTCAAAGCATTGGACAGCTGACTCGATTGGGCAAAATTGGGACAACTTCTTTGATGCTTTAACTCTCTCTGTGAGCCAGGCCTCTGGAGATGAGGCCATCCCTCCAAATTCCCGTTGCTTTAGATGAAGGCTTCGGACCCCATGTTTCATTGTCTTGGTCTCCCCCGGGGGAAATGGATTCTTCAGTAAAATAGGAGTGTAGATATGTCACATGATGAAAGATGACTCAGCAATAACAAGGAACAAAGCACTGATACACTCAATATGGATAAATCTCAAAAACATGTTGAGGGGACAGAAGCTGGAGGCCAAGGAGCAAACACTGTGTGATTCCATTTATGCGAAGTTCAAAAACAGGCAAAACGAATCCATGGTGAGAGAATCCAGAATCACAGTTACCTTCGTTGAGAGCGGGTGGGGGCTCAGTGTTGAACGGGGAATGAAAATGTTCTCTATCTCGATGGTGCTCCCATGAGTTATATATCTGAAAAATGCATCAAATAATGTACACTGAAACTGTGTGCCTTTTTGGTGTCTAAGTTCTACCTCAATTAAAACAGGAAGAAGTAGGGCGCCTGGGCGGCTCAGTCCATAGAGCATGCGACTCTTGATCTCAGAGTTGTGAGTTCGAGCCCTGGGTTGGGCATGGAGCCTACTTAAAAAAAAAAAAAAAAAAAAAAGAACAGGAAGAAGAAAAGAAGGAACAGCAGTGAGAATCTGGGAATGAAGTCATCAATAAACCCAGCAAAGCACATAACGAGGCTAGCAGGAAGTGCCATGTCGGAGTGTCCTTTGCAGAGGGGAGGCGGGCAGTTGCCCCATGCTGGCCAGTGAATGGAGCCAGTGTTCTGGTCTGCTTCCCAAGGGTGCCTGCTGTGAACTTGGCCCAAGGGGCTAGGCTTGATTTGACCTTAGGGCCAGGATCTGGCTCCACTGGGCCAGCGCTCCTCAGCCTCCAGAATTGGTTATCGCACACTCTTTCTGGGAAGACAGATAATTTTTGTAAAAATTACAGGGGCTTTTGCCAACTTCATTCAGCCTCTTAACCTTTTGGCAGCTGCTTCAAGGAACGTCACAGAGCCAGTTGAGACAGTTTCCAGAGTGCAACAGAGTGGGCATTAATCCCACAGTTTTGCTGCCAAACAGAAAGAGAAATGGTGACTTAAAAAAAAAAAAAAGGCAAAGAAACAGTAGAGTAGTTGGAGGCCAAGACTGCTTTTCACTAAAGGGCCAGAGTGCCTCCCAAACTCACCACGGAGTTCTGTGTTGGGCTCAGTCTCCTCCTAATCTCAAAGGGCTGGCTCTTCTGACTTTCAACGTAGAGCTTTCATGCACCCGTACAAGGAGAGCTCTCTTATGGGCACTTGCATGGACGGTTACTCTTATTGTAACCGTAGCCAAAAATTATGCATGTGTAACTGAGACAAAAATAATTTATGTATTAATACCCTCTTTTTCTCTGAGCCCATGAAGGCCCTAGGAACTATGGTTTCCCCCTAACACTTGGGACTCGAAGGAGCAGCATACAACTCAAGTGGGACCTGAGAGAACGTAGGCTAGGACTATAACAAATAAAACAAAAGGAATGACGCATGTGGAAATTATCTTTTTTCCCCCAACTTCCATTGTTAGTCAACCAGTTTCTGGAATGCTTCTGAAACTGCGTTGATTTGGCTTTAATTCCTGGGACTTAACTTGAAAATACTCATCAAAACTGGTTCAGACTTTTTAAAAATAAGTTGTTTTATCTCGGTTCAAGAAAATAGCAAATCTTGGTGCCTCAGATGAAGTCTGTCTCAGAGTTAAGGCCAAGACTCGGAAGCTTGGTCAGGCCCCAGTTGGCTGGCCAGATCATGGAAGGCGAGAGAAGTCCCTGCTCTTTAAAATGTCTGCATTTTTTTTCATAATAAAAGCAATACATCTAGATGATTTCTCTTTTCTTCTTGGCCTGTATTAATATTTTCAATAATGAACACATGTGTGGTATTATCATTAGATCTTTTTTTTAAGTTCCCGAAGAATATTTGTTAAATACAGAAAAGTAGAAATGATTAAAAAAAAAAAAAATCCAAAGCCCCATTATCTAAATCCAACCACTGCTAATATTTCGGTATCTTTACGTCCCATCTTATTTCTATCCAAAACTTTATTTATTAAAAAAAAAAACACAAACAAAACCAGAAAAAGCTCAACACATACAGAACATTTGATGATCTGTTAGTTTCACTGAGCATCGGTCATAGGCATTTTCTCATGGCGTTGCAATGCCTCCATAAACAGTATTTTAATTCAGTTACATATATAATTGTGTGGGTGCAACCCAAATTACTTAGTCATTTCTCTGCTCTCGGGAATTTAAATTACATACAACTCTTTGCTATTTAAAATAATGGCGTGATTATAATTTCAGTGCATAAATCTTGTTTCTTTTATTTAACATTTTGTGGTATTGCATTAAAAAAACACTTTTGAGGGCATGTGGGTGACTCAGTTGGTTAAGCATCAGACTCTTGGTTTCAGCTCGGGTCATAACCTCAGGGTCGTGAGTTTGAGCCTTGTGTTGGGCTGTGAAGGGCTGCACACTGGGTGTGGGGCCTGCTTAGGATTCTCTCTCCCCCTCCCAGTATCTGTTTCCCCATTCATGCTCTCTCTCTCTCTCTCAAATAAATAAATAAAATCTTAAGAAAAAAGACTTTTGGGGTGCCTGGGTGGATCAGTGGGTTAAGCCTCTGCCTTCAGCTCGGGTCGTGATCTCGGGGTCCTGGGATCGAGCCCCTCATTGGGCTCTCTGCTCAGCGGGGAGCCTGCTTCCTCCCTCTCTCTCTGCCTGCCTCTCTGCCTACTTGTGATCTTTGTCTGTCAAATAAATAAATAAAATCTTTAAAAAAAAAAGACTTTTGAAGAAGCTATAGATTTATATAGTTTGGAGAGTCACATAGTGCTGCAGGGTTTAGGTACAAAAACCAGCTGCCCTGGGGCACCTGGGTAGCTCAGTGGTTAAGCGTCTGCCTTTGGCTCGGGTCATGATCCCAGGGTCCTGTAATCCAGCCCCGCATCGGATTCCCTGCTCGGTGGGAAGCCTGCTTCTCCCTTTCCCACTCCCCCTGCTTCTGTTCCCTTTCTCACTGTGTCTCTCTCTGTCAAATAAATAAAATCTAAAAAAAAAAAAAAACAGCTGTCCCCACCCTTTCCCCTCTATTTTCCTTGCCCACAGGCAACAATATCTTTTAGCTAATTCTTTTGCCTGCTATCACTTCTCTAATAACAGGTTTGAGTGGATGCTCTTGATTTTTCTGTTGTAAGCATCACTGAATCTCCATTGTGGAAGATGAAGATTTTTTTTTAGCTTTACTTTTTTTCTCCCTGGCTCCCTCTTCCCACGCATGCTCTTCCCATACTCCCAATGTAGATATGTCCATCATTCTGGTTAAATCAATATTTAGTGTTGTTAAGGGCTTTTATTCGGTGATTCCTGAATTAGGCAGCATCCTTCTAGCAGATAGAAGGAAACTTTAAAGAGCTGTCCAAGGTAAGAGATTTTTATAGACCAAAATGAGCAGGAGTAAGGGAGTTATACAGGGCATTTGCTGCTTGGTTGTACAGCTAAAAAGGAAATTGATTTTGTTTTTGTTTGTTTATTTGTTTGAGAGAGAGAAAGAGAGAGAGAGAGAGAGAGAGAGCAAGTGGGGGGTTTGGGGACAGAGGGAGAGAGAGAATCTTTTTTAAAAAAAATTATTTATTTATTTTAGATAGAGAGAGAGCACAAGTGAGGGGAGGGACAGAGGGAGAGAGAGAGAAGCAGACTCCCCACTGAGCACAGAGCCCAATGTGGGGCTCGATCCCATGACCCTGAGATCGTGACCTGAGCTGAAACCAAGAGTCAGAAGCTTAACCCACTGAGCCACCTGGGCATCTCGGGCAAGAGAGAATCTTAAGCAGGCCTCACACCCAGTGTGCAGCCCTTCACAGGGTTCAGTCCCGCAACCCTGAGACCACGACCTGAGCCAAAAATCAAGAGTCAGACGCTTAACGAACTGAGCCTCCCAGGAGCCCCCAAAAGGGAAGTCCTGAAGCTTGTGCTGAGCAGGCTAAGTGCTGGTGGCTTGATCTAGTCCTTCCTTTTCCAGAAGAGCTGAGCATAGAAACTTGGTTAAGTTTGGGTTTGCTGCCACAGGGCTTAGCATGAGTGACCCCATCGTGGGCCTAATCTGGTGCCTTTAACAGTGTTTAGATAACTCTCTCTATGTAAATGCCTTTCAGAGCTGAGCCCTGTAGAATACAACGCTCACTTTTCCTTTCCTGAGAAACTTCTCATTTTCTCAGAAGTTCCTAATTGTGTTAATTCTTTTGCTTGTTTCTCTATGTATTTATTGTTAATTCAAAGTCAAAGTTTCACCAATGGTCTAAACCTTCTGCCAAAACCTTCAGATGCTTCAGGTTTGCATGGGTTCCTTCTTCCTGAAAAAATGGATGAAGGCTTCTGACCTGCCCCACTGTGGACTTGGTGGCCCCATACCTGGCATACTGCTATCTCTTGGCACCAAGGACTCCTTTCCCCTCTCTCCCATGCTGGAGCCCTTGTTTCCTACACCTCGGGTCTTCTTTGTGGTAGAACACGTCTTCCCATAGCTTTCTAAGACAGGATGTTTGAAAATGGAAACTTCTAGAATTTGGATGTTTGAAATCAATAGTTTGGATATAGGACTGATTGATGGTTTTTTGGGGTAGAGAATTGAAGGTGGGAAATAATTTTCTTTCAGAATTTTGAAGTCATTGTCTTCTGGCTTCTAGAGTTGTGAAAAGTTTGAGGCTATTTTCCTGAAATTTGTAGGGTCTTTCCTTTGTCCCTGGGGCTCTAAACACATGTGCACTGTAATGGGCACTCCAAAAGTACTTCCAGTATAAACACTAATGGTGTTCCATTCTGGGAAATTTAATTTTCTTGTTGATGATTTCCTCCTCTCTCCGTGTGTGTCTACTTGTCTGTGTGTGTTTCTGTTTGTGCATCTTTGTGTGACTGTGTGCACATGTGTGTCTCCACGTCCATGTCAGTATCTGTGTTTGGGTATGGGTATGGGTATGGGTGTCTGTGTGTCTGTATGTGTCCTTGGGTGTGTGTTTATGTCACTGTGTGTTGTCTATGTTAAGTACGCATCTATGTCTCTGTGTGAGTGTGTGTGTGTGTTTGTGTTCTCTTTGGAACTCCTGTTATTGCATATTGGACCTTCTGGACTAATTCTGTAATTAAGTTTTTTTTTCTCATTTTTAGTCTGACTTTGTGCTCTGCTTCCTAGGAATTTTTCTACTGCTCAACCCTGGGGAAATTTGGAGTACAAAAATATGTGATAATAATAAATTACAATCCATTGAATTAAATAAGAATCTTCCCATTATTATTCTGGACATAAAAGAGATATGAAAGCAAAAAGAAAATAAGAATCCACGAGCCCATATTTACATAAATGTATTAAGTAAGTAAGGAGGAAGAAAAGTTCTTTTGTTTTACAATTGAATGTCAACTAATACATGCAAAAGGGAAAATAAAATTAAAAAAATCATCATTTGGCAACCACCATAGTAATAATTGATTCAGGCAAAATCGTCAATGGATGCTAGAACAAGTGGGAGGAATTTTGATGAATAGAGGATATTTACATAATCTCAGAGATTTCTTCTCCAATTACAGATTAAATTTACAGTGCTGAGACCTGGTAGATCTCAAGTTAGCAAGTGAATCACGAATAATGGGACAAACTGTCTTCATGTGTTTTCTGATAGGGAACAACAGACAAACCCAAATTGAGGGAAATTCTACATACTAACCCCCGTCTCTTCTTCAAAGATGTCCAACTGATGAAACACACACACACATACACACACACACACAGGCCGAGAAAATGTTCCAGATTAAAGGAGACATGCCAACTGAATGCAATATATGATGCTGAATTGTATCCTGGGCCAGAAAAAGATTTCTATGAAGAACATTACTGGCAAAATTAGAAAAATTTGAACAATAGCTGTGGTCAGATAACAATGTGGTATCAATGTTAATCTCCTGATTTTGAGAATTGTACTGTGGTTATGTCAGCCTTTATTTTGTTTTTAGAATATGAACTCTGAAGTTTTGGGGAGCACATCAGCAACTTATTCCAAGATAGTTCAGAAAAAGATGGTTGGGGGAGGGAAAAAGGGAGGGGGGAAGAGAGAGAGAGAGAGATTGAGATGGAGGAGGAGAAACAAGGAGGGAAGGAAAGAGAGGGAAATGAAGAGAGAGAAAATGAGAAAGCAAGCATGGAAAGAAGTAAACAACTGAGAATACAGAAATTATTTGTATTCTCTATGGAAATTATTTGTACTTTTCTTTCAACTTTTCTGAAAGCCTGAAATTATGTCAAACGAATATTAGAAAAAAAATGGAAAAGAAAAGGAGGGGGGAACTGAAAAGACAATTATGTGCTCTGGCCAGCCTGTGAGGACTTCCCTGCGGAGCCCCGAGTGGGGTGGTTGAAGGGCTTGTGATGGTGGGATTTTTTAGCCTTTTCCCTTGGGGCTCCCTGGCATGTTCTCCTGCCTGGGGTGGGGGGTGGAAGGACAGATGGGCTGCCAGTTCACGGGGAGGCGTGACGCATCTCTTGTGCACACATGCCCTTGGTCCCCCATTTTCAGTGTGACCTACTATTCTAATCTGTGTGCTTGTCCCTAAAGACCCTTGGACTTACTCTCTCTAGGGAAGGAGTTTCTGATCTTTTGTTGGATCTCAGAGGGCCATCACCCGGCCATTATCTGGCTATGAAGTTTGGAGGGGGGCAGGGGGCAGGGGGTGGGGGATCAGTTCCATTTGGTACTTCTTTTTTAAAAAATTTAAATTCAATTTAATTAACATATACTGTATGATCAGTTTCTGAGGTAGAGTCTAGTGATTCATCACCCAGTGCCCATTCCCTCACATGCCCTCCTCAAAGCCCATCCCACCCCCCGCCCCCACTCATGTGCCCTCCAGCAACCCTCAGTTTGTTTCCTACGATAAGAGTCTCTTGTGGTTGGTCTCCCTCTCTGATTTCGTCTTCTTAGTTTTCCTTGCCTTCCCCTCTGTTCATCTGTTTTGTTTCTTAAATTCTACATGCGGGTGAGATCATACGGTATTTGTCTTCCTCAGACTGACCATTTGCTTCTTAAAATGGCCTTTTAAGACTTCTCCTTATTTCATCCTCCCCCCTCACTTCCTGAAGGATCTAGCGCCACCAATTCCTCAACTTTTTGAGACATTCTGTGGTGTAAATGGAGATGGTTCTCGGTATTCTTTGCTGCCAGCTTAGAATTCCGTTCTTTTGGTCCTGCTAAGTTATTTGCTTTCCAGCTTTCACAATTTTGTTTCTATTTTTCTCCTCTCATTTCCTCTTGTGTGATAGTCGATGCCTATTAAAAATTCCACTTACTCTCACTTTTGTAGAGGTTACAAGTGTTCAGTCGTGATTTTTAACAGTCAGTCTGTGCCTAAATCTCTCTGCATTCTTGATTACTTCCTTTGGGTAGCATCCCAGAAGTGAAATTATTGGGTAGAGTGCACAATCCTTTTTGGGGCTCTTGATGAATTTTGCCAAATTTTAATTTTCAACAGGATTATATTTTCACCCAATTTCCGTGACTTGCCTCTTTTCCTGAAATGTTCCCCACCTCGGGTAGGATCGTTACAAAAATAAAATATAAAATATGTGTTATTTTAACCAGGGGAATAAGAACTCCCTTTTGGCACGTATTCCCTCCTCGAGAATGATTTTTCAGAGAGAAGCTCCAGGTAGGGTTATGAGACTGAAAGGTGGATTCAGATAAATAGGGGGGAGTGCAAGGGTGCGAAGGGGATCTTTAACTTGTGCTGTATGCTATCTCTACATGAGGCACCAAGGAAGCAGAAGTAAGTATGTGAGCCCCGGGTCTCTACAGCTTTCCAGTGTGGTCAGGGTGTCCCTGGTTCAAGCATGGGCACGTTCACTTGGATGAATTGATCGAGAAGCAGAGAAAGAACAGTCGCAACGAAAAGGCTTCTAGTCCATGAGCGTCATCCCGGAGTAAACCCCAAATTAAACCCCAAATGGGTGACCTGAGTCTTCCTTTTTTTTTTTTTTTAAAAGATTTTATTTATTTTGAAGAGAAAGAGAGAGAGAGAGCACAGAGGAAGAATGAAAGGGAAAAGCTGACTCCCCGCTGAGCAGAGAGCCCGATGATGGGCTCAATCCCAGGACCCTGGGATCATGACCTGAGCTGAAGGAAGACACTTAACCAGCTGAGTCACCCAGGCACCCCGTGACTTATCTTTTTAATCCAACTCAGTTTCCATGTGTTTTTGTCATAGGCAGGACCATCTTATCACACAGGTAATGCTTTCATACTTTGGGTGATGTCTTTTGCTGTATACAACACAGCTCCAATGTGCAAGCCAGCTTCTTCACCTGGTGCCCAGCCAATTTCTGCCCCACTCGCTGAGGTTTTTGTTTTGTTTTGTTTGTACTTTTTAGTTTGGGATAATTTTAGACTGACCCAAACGTTCCACAGCAGTATACAGAATTCCCATCCGATTTCCCTTAATGCGAACCTCTTACCAACCATAGGACAATTATTAAAACTAAGAAATTAACATTGACAAAATCTGAAGTACTAATCGAATAAGCCTTAAATGGGATTTCACCACTCGTCCCTCTGAGAAAGAGACAAGGACCACACACTAGCTGGGAACTAGTGGGTCATGGCCAGGCCTTCCCCTTGGTTGTGCTCAGAGCTGGCCTGGTCCTTACCTTGGGGCCTCTGTGTTCTCCTCGAACATAAACAATCGCTCAGATCACGAACATCAAACAAGGCCACTCTGTGACCACAATGAATCAAGACAAAACAAGACCACACCATACTAATGTCTGAACACAAACAACAGCACGAACATTATGGAACCAAAAATAACTGAATGTCCCCCTGTCCTGGCTACTATGAGCTACTGCTGCCTTACAAACTACGGTGTTAGCTTGCTTCATTTCTCCACCCCCCGGCCTTAGAGATAAGATTCATGGAGGTGTACAGTCATGGCTTTACCCCCACTTGTTGACAGCATGCAATCGACACCCAAGCCCCACTTCCCTGAGCCCTCCCCAAACTCACCTAACAAACTCTAATCCTCTACCAAGTCCTTTCTGCTCCCCTCTCGTGGTGTGCATTTCCCCCCTTGCCATGAGGAATAAACCTAACCTGTTCCACTGGGGGGTGTGTTTCTGGTAAGTTTTGCCCAGTGGGTATTGATTCACACCACAGATGTCCATTTTCTGGGCCAGGATCCCATTGAGGATGCCACATTGCATGTAATTCTCACGTCGCCAGTCTGTGATAATTCTCCAGTCCTTCCTTGCCTTTCATGGCCAGTTGTAGGATGTCCCTGGATTTGTTGGGTGTTACCTCATGGTTCAACTGAAGTTTTGCATTTTGGGCAAGAATATTACAGAAGTGATATGCTGTGCCCTTCTCAGGGCATCACCTCGGGTGGGGGGGCACATGATGCACGTCACTGCTAAGGTGGACCCTGATCGCTTGGCTAAGGTCGTGTCTGCCAGGTTTCCTCACCACTAGTTTTACCTTCATTCTTAATGAGTAAATTGTGGCAAGACCACTTTGAGTTGGTGCAAATGTCCTGTGGCTTCCGTTTTCATCTGGTTGTAGGTCCCCACTGAGGATTCTTGCCTGCAGTAATTAGTGTGGTGTTTGCCAAGGGATGACTTCCCACTCCCATCATTTCTTCTACATTTATGAGTTGGAATTCTACCATAACAAAGAGCTCTTGCTTCCCCTACTTATTTACTTATTTGAGTATTTATATCAGTATGGTCTCATAAGAATTGATTTTATTTGTGCATTAGAATCTATGACTATCACTATTTATTCTGTTGTTCAGATTGTCTCAGATTTGGCTACGGAGAGTCTCTTCAAGTTGGCTTCTGTGCCCACAATTTTTTGAGCATTTCTTTTCTTTCTGGCCACATAAGATTATTCCAGACTCATCTTCTGCTTTCTTAGTTTGGAATCAGCCATTTCTCCAAAGAGTTTTGGTCTCTTTACCGGAGAAACCAAGACCTGGACACCAGGTAGTGGGGGGTGTCACTGTTTATAGGCCTTCTCAGAGACAGAGCTGGGAAATATATTTCTAACACTCACATCTTTATTTCTGTGTCTATCCATTTGTGTATCCAAAGCAAAAATCCCATTTTTAGTAATACCTCCAATTCCAGTCCAGCCTTAGAGGGTTAAAATTTGCCTTCCCTCTTTCCTTGTTTGTAACTCCCTTCTCCAATGCTAAGAAGCCTGTCTCTCATTATCCACAATATATTTACTTACTTACTCAACACTTAAAATAATTTTGAAACAGCTAAACCGCATCCCCCATGGGAAAAATATTTACTAACTAGAGCACAAGTTGTTGTGTATGGTTCTTTGTCTCCTCTCTTGTTCTAATTTGAGGTGAAATTCACACAGCACAAAACTAACGATTTTCAATCGTTAGCCTTATACTGTTGTAATCAAATGCTTACTTTTCAAGTTGCTTAGGCTAGTTCTTTGGTGTGGTTATCCTAGTCATGTGTAACACAGTTAGGTCTGCTCGTTATCGTCTATCTTGCATCTTAGTGTAACCCACATCCTGGGGGAATTTTAATTATTTATTTGTGGGTTGTGTGAGGCATTCCCATGGCTCTAAGAGTCATATTTATAAAAAAAAAATATACTCAGAGAAGGTTCACTCCATCTTCATCCCCCCCTCCATTCCCATTCCTCCCTTCTTTCCATCCCATTCCCACCATCCCCTGTAGGTAACCAATCTCATTAGGTTCTGGTTTATTCTCTCTCTCTCTCTCTCCTCTCTCTCTCTCTTTGTGTATATATATAAAATATTTTATGTATATTTTCATATAATGTATATTTATATCACAAGTGAGCAAATACATAAATGTTTGCTTATACTCTTTCTTCTTCTTTTTTTTTTTTTTAAAGATTTTATTTATTTGACAGAGATCACAAGTAGGCAGAGCAGCAGGCAGAGAGAGAGGAGGAAGCAGGCTCCGCACTGAGCGGAGAGCCTGATACAGGGCTCGATCTCAGGACCCTGAGACCATGACCTGAGCTAAAGGCAGGGGCTTAACCCACTGAGCCACACAGGCGCCCCATACTCTTTCTTTCTTACCCAAAAGGTTGCATCCTCTAAATACTCTTGGTGCTTTGCTTTTACGTTGTTCTTGTTTAGCGGGTTATCTTGCAGATCATTCATACCAGTTCATAGAGATTGTCTGCATTCATCTGCAAAACAGCATGGCACTCCACTGTGTGGAGGTATCATGGATTTAGCCAACCATTCTCCCATGCACAGACACTTAGGTCGTTTCCAGTATTTTTTGATTACAAGCAACACTGCAGTAAGTAACTATGACGTGCTAACTTTTCCAAGAGGGGCCAGTTTAGGACCTGACACCCTAGTGGGATGGGGGTGCTTCCTCTCCTTGTCTGCTCCTATGAAGAGCTACATGGGGTGGGCCACTTGAACTGGTTGCCCAGCTCCTCTCTGCTGGTCTGTGCCTCTCAGTCACCCTTTGGAGGGTCATTATGTCTGCAAATTCATGGCCCCCTGCCTGGGCGCTGACGCTCCCACATAACTCTCAACTGCAACTTGCCACGTGGCATCCTAAAGAGCTGCAGACGGACCACGAGTATACCTGCGGGCACACGAACCCAGCTGCGCCGGCCTATGTGGCCAATATGCCTGAAGTGCGCAGAAAAGCCACATCTCCGTGCACCGGTGATGAGACAACAGCTTTCAATGAGCCTTCTCATTGGCTTCTGCTATTCTCTTCAGTACTGAGCATGGATGGACTTCCCAAGGCACCCAACATTACCTGCTTGAGGAGGGTTCCCTTCTGAGCCCAGCGGAGGGCTGGGCTGGGGAAGTGAGTATAGTGGCTGCCCAGCTGTCATTCACGATCAAGCCAGAGTCTGTTTGGTGGGAGGGGTTAACAATGACCCCACACTGCCCACCAGCCTGCGGCATTCTGGTTTCCTTACGGTTCCTCTGGGCTGGAGCAGAGCCCTGGGGCCAGGATTAGGGGCCTGCCAGAGCCTGCAGCACTTTCCTTGGCTGTGTGAGGAGTCCTTTGAGCTAGGAGACCCTCTATTCTTGCCCTACATTTGCCTTCAAATACAGAATGCCTATATGTGCCAGGGTCTTGAGAGACATTGTATCACTGAACTAGGACAGTAACCCTGCAAGGGCAGATCCTTTCCTCCCCATTTTATGCAGGCTCAGAGAGGTTAAGCAACGTGCCCAAGGTTACACAGGAATCAGCAGAATCATTACTTGAAACCAGGTCTGTCTGATTCCAGGGCTATATTCCCAAAAGAATATAAATCCAACAACGTATTGATTCATTTCTTTAGCAAACAATTTCTTTTTTAACTCTAGAGGAAACATTCAGGCTCACAGAATTACTGGTGGACAGAAGTCAGATGCTACAGGGGAGGAGTGGAAAGCAGGAGACCAAAAAATGGTCACTTTGAGCGAACGCTTGAACCGGTTTCCTCTTATGAAGAGTCGGACTTGGCCGCCAGGCTGTGGTTCCTTCCATGAAGTCGTGGCTGCGGTGGGTGGCGTGTGTTCTCGTAGATCAGTTCCTTTGTCATGGTAGTTGTCCAGTTTTTTTGTATACTGCCTCTGGTCCCATGCCTAGTCCCCTTGGTGGTGAGGCCAAAGGAGATGCCAGTGAACCCCAGGAACATTCTCTGCCACGGTGAAGAGTTAGTGTTCTCAGGCACCCAGGGCCAGGTTCATGGGCACTCAAGCTCCTCAGTCTCATGGAGCCTGCTCTCAGTTTCATGCTCTGTTGTCTGGCCAATCCCAATAATAGGAGGCCCCACAAATTGCGGAGCTGGTCCTGCAGGCAGAAGAGGCAGTAGGTAGCAAAACTCTCAAGGAAGCCGCTTCGTGCTGCATGGGCCCAGAAGCACGTCTCAGTCTGTTTGAACAACTATAACTGAATACCATAGACTGGGGGGCTGGCAAGCAACAGACACTTCTTTCGCATGGTTCTGGGGGACTGAGAAGTCTGAGATGAAGGGACCAGCAGGTTTGGTGTCTGGAGAGAGCGCTCTCACTGGTGCATAGATGGCCATCTCCTCCCTGCATGCTCATGTGGCAGGAGGGGCAAGGGGACTCTCTAGGGTCTCTTTTAGAAGGGCACTAATCCCGTCCATGAAGGCTCCACCCTCAGGAGCTCCTGCTCCAAGCCTTGCTGCGGAGAACACAAAGGGTGCTCACTACTGCCATCTGGAGGCTGCTGTAAGCAGGGTGGGAGCGTGCGTCACATCAGGAATATCCTTTGCATTAGCTTCAAATGGGCCTCATTTCAATGGGCCTCTCATCAATGAGACCCATGCCTCAGGGGGACAGAGAGGGGATTCAGAAAGGGCTCCCTGGGGGCCGGGCTGTCCGGAAAAGCTCTGGGTCAAGGTAAGACTCAGACAGGGTCTTAGATGACACGTGGCACTTAGTGGAGAAATGGAACCATCTGAGTCTCAGCCCCGGGAACAGATGGCATAGCACACTCCCTCATGGTTGGGCCGGGCCGGGCCTTTGAACCCATCACTATAGACCAGCCTTGGGGAATACTGCAAGTTGCATTCTCTCCAAGCAGACAATAAGACAGGGTTCGGGGTGTGTCTCAGTTTCCTGTGGCTGCCTTAACATATTACAACAAAATGGGTGGCATCAACCAACAGAAAACTTTCCTCTTGTGCTTCTGAAGGCCAGAAGTCACAAACCAGATTCACTGGGCGGAAAGACAGGTGTTAGGAAAGGTGGTCAGTCCTCGCCCCTCCAAACCGAGCCAGAAGGCAACTGTCTCAAAGACTGTCAGGCAGCCCAGGCCTGCCCTTTCAGAAGCTTGGCCTGCCATCCTTGCTATCATAGTTGCCCTAGGAGTTAGTGCCTGGAGCCGTCAAAAGGCAAACCCCCCAAGACAAGCAACCTAGTGGACAATGAGATAGGACTTTTCATGGCCCATGTTTAAACGTGAATGAAGGGACCTAAACTGGGTAGGACAGGGTATGGATCAGCAGCCAAAGAGGAAGGCAAGAGGAGCAAGGACTATCTCAGCAAGTTGCTCTTCTTCCCGGGCCTCAGTTTCCCCATCTGTAGTATGAGAGCTATTAAGTCCAGCATTCTAACCTAAAGGTACCTATTCAGAGGGGAAGAGAGGAGGCTGACTGGGAGGTCCCTAAAGGTAGAGAGCTGACAGGGAGGCTGGACAAAGGTCCAGAGAGCCCCCACTAAGGCTTAAGGGGCCAGGGCAAGAATCCACATGGAGGCCCACATACCATGTGACTAAATATTTCAAAGGTATAAAGGAAACTAACAAACTGTTGAATAAAATACATTCTGTTGGCTGGCCTTGAAAAAATGTTGTTGCAATGACTCCTAAGGCCAAGTTTGAGTGAAAATTCTCAGACTCCTTCGACTGCAACACTGGAGGCTGTGGTGGGGACAGAGCTGGCCTGGGGCCCCAACTGTGGCTGCTGTGTCCTGCTCAGGCTTCCTGCTCCAGGGAGCAGAGCAGGCTGTGGGCCCTATGGTGCACTCTGAACTCTGTCTTTGCGGTGAGGCCAAGGCCACGCTTCCCACGGGCTGTTCCCTGCCAGGAATGGAGTGCAGCAAGGCCTTGTGGAACCTTCCTTCAGATAGCACCGATGCCAGTCATAGAATGCCCCCTCTGACCTTCTCTCCCTCACTTGGGCTCAGATCGGCAATACCTCCTTCTTCCCTTCTATGCAGGGATCCTATACGATCCTTGCCCGTCTTGCCCTTGTCCTGACACCTGCTTCTCAGAGGTCCCGGAAGAACACATTGGCCCATAGCCCACAGCTCATCTCTTCTCACCCGGGGCTCCTTCCCACATCACGAGGTACCTCATAGGAGCACACAGGACCCTAGGCACCCAGAGTGTGGCCCTGTCCATGTGTTTCCTCAGCCTGCAGTCCCCACACACTGTGGCAGTGTGGGAAGTGTGGCAGAAGGGCTAGTGCAAAGGCACGGGGAGCAGGGAGGGGGCACTTCTTGTTTAAGTCTGATACGGTCCTGGCCAGGGGCCTCACCTTCCCCCTGCCTTCCCTCTATGTCAACCTCTACCTCCACGGCTCTCTCCTATGTGTCCTGCCTGTACACGATTCTGGAACACTCTTTGTAACCTCTTATACGTGTCCCTGGCCCTTCACATCTCTATCTTTTTTCAGTAACTTGAGAGTCTGCCGGAGAACAGAGGACACCAGGGCTCAGCAAGGTCCAGTGAGTGTCTGTGGTCGTGGTTGGGTCTTCTGCCGCCCAGCCCCAGGCTTCTCTGTGACGCTGTAGCCAATAGGGGCAACCGCGCCGTGCAGCCGACTCCCCTCTGGTTGTCAGAGTGTTCCTCTGTTCCTGGAAAATGAAGCCCATCTCTCCAAATGTCCCAGGATGCAGCTGCTTCTTTCAACCCTGCAGCTACTCTCCTGGGCAAGGGAGGGCCAGGAATGTTGTTCCCCAAGGCCGGCAAGGATCCAGCCCCTCAGAACTTATCGTTATATTTGCAGTCTGGGTAACGGTAGGCAAATCTGGGATCACAGGTTCTCAGGGGCCTCAAGATGTCCTTCAGCCGGCTGGCGGCCCCAAGGACTTCAGGGTCAGGGAGGGAGTCCTCCCCACACTGGCGGAGGGCGGTGTCTATCTCCTCTTGCACTGGGGAGGGGAACTTCCCCTGGAGGAGCGGAGGTAGCAGCTGCTGACACACGAGCACCAGGCTCTGCTTCTCTGGGATTGTGTAGCAGGAGGGCAGCTCAGCCTGGCAGCCGGAAAGCAGGCAGCTAAAGATGTCTCTACTCTCTCCTACTGCCCCGGCAGCTGCCGGGCTGCCTAGAAGAGAGAGATGCATGATATTACACACCGTATGACCTGCGCCCCTTGCAGGGGAATGGAAGGGTGGCACCACTAATTAGAATTGCTGGATGAACGTTTAGGGTCCTAGCATCTCCTGTCACCAGGAGAGTTAGAGCTTGGGGACACAGTGGTCCCTGCAGAGGACAACACGGGAGGGACTCTCTGTGCTATGGCAGGAGGAGGCCGGGGCATGGAAAATGCACTGATCCCTGCCAGAGACTGGGCTTCTAAATGTAGGGCTCAAACCCACACTGTGATCCTCCCATTATTATTAGGGAACGAGTGAATGCAGGCAATCGCTAGGACCCATCTCATCTGCCCTTGTGGAATACAGAGTTGGGAGAAACAGCAGGTGATGTAGAATAAGGATGCAACAGGGGCCGGGGGCCTGCCCAGCGCAGTGGTTTCCGTCGCCCCAGTATTCTGCCATCAGCCTCGTTTCTTCCGACTCGATTCTCTTTAACAAAGGCAACTCAGGAAATGAGTCAGTGTGGTTTCACAGGTCAGTCTTCGGAGGCCTTCTCTTATCAGCAAAATCAGAGATCAGACAAGAAAATCCTCTGTTCTGTGACTGGGCTAAGAAAATGTGGTCACTGCTAGAGACTGGGATGTTCAAAGAGTTCTACAACGCTGGCTGAGCCCCTGAGGGTGGGGAGAAACCCAGTTCCCTCACATACCACATTCGAGGCCATGCTTTTCAGTCTGGAAAGTTTAGAAAAAGCTAAGGGGCGCACTAGGGCATCAGCCAGATAGGTATGTGTGAGATAAAGTCTAGAAACATCTGAGAGAGGCTCCGAGGAGGTAGACCCAGAGATGGTGCGTGTGTGTGGTGGGGAGGGGGGCAGGGCAGGTGCCCAGCGTCACACTGACACGCATTGGACACCGGCAGCGCCCTGAGGGTTTAGGCGGGGCCGGGGCGGCCTTGCAGAAGACCGCCATGGACAAAGTCAAGTCCAGTTCCCCTTTGGAGATGGAGCTGGAGCCCAGACTCAAAAGGGGAAGAGGGACATTTTACGAACTGGGGCTTCTCTCACAGTGACACACGAGACCAGAAAGGCCCCGGGGTGCGACGACTCCCCTCCCCCCATCACCTCTCCTTGGCTCCTGTCACCCTGATTTCCCCTCTGCCAGCGGCTCAGCTAGGCCCACGCTGGATACCTTCCTGCTTGTCGATGACGCCCAAGGCGCTGGCATCCCGGATGAACAGATGCCCGTTGTTAAAGATGCCAAACGTGCCCGCGTCGACGTGGGTGAAGTACAAGAAGTAGTTCAGGTCGTTGCTCCTCAGGGACTCCAGGACGGCGAGGAGCTGGAAGGCCAGGTCGGCCGCCTGTTCCGGGGCGGCGCCGTAGAAGTCGCGCAGCGGGCTGGTGCTGGTGCTGACCGCGAATCGGCCGCAGGAGCCCAGGTACTTAGGAAGCGGCCAGCCCTCGGCGCCGGGGAAGATCTGCAGAGCAGGACGGGGGAGGTGTTCGGAAATGAGAGCGAACATCGCCGAGAAGCCGCTCCCCCCAGTCTCTCACTGGGATCCCCCAGAAGGATAAGCCTCACCGCGCCCCTTCCTCTGCCGCGTGTCCCTCAGCCTATTTTTTACCTCTTGGACCACGGGCCCCGTGCCCCTTTCTTTCCATCGTGGGTGGATGAAGACATTCGGAAAAGGCAGCCCTTATTTCCAGGCAGCGGATGCATTTCAACAGGTTCCCCAAGCGAGGGGCGATTTTTCCTGCGCTTCCGGATTCAGGGGACTATGTTTATTTCAAGAGTTGAAGAGTTGAAAAAAATATGACTAGTATTTGGGATTTCACAGACAGCCCTGCCTAGGAAGAGGCCATGGGGGTGAAACAAGAGGGTCAAGTTCAGGCCGATGTGAAGGAAAATATTTTTTAAGAATAATAGTGTAGGCACAGATTCTGGGAAAGAGCAAAAATCATGACAGCGGCCCTTGGTGGGCTCGAGTTTGGGGAACTACGGCTCTGGCTCTGGATGAATCTGCCTGGCTAGGGCAACTGCCTGCTCAGAGATGCTGCACCTGCCCCACCCCCCCGCCCCCTTTTTCTTATTTTCCTTATTTAAAAAAAAAAAAAAGTTATCCCCCTCTCGACAATTTTCTGTGGTCTTCTGCCCATTTTAACCCAGCCGCCTGTTGTGAAGAACCTTTTCTTGCTTCCCCTGCCCACCCGGGACCTCTGCCACTGAGGGCCGTGGAGGGAAGTCCTGGGCCCCCTGGCGAGGTCTAACTGGGCAGATCCAGGCTCTTCATGGGTGGGGCCCAGGGTGGTGGAGGTACCCAGCCCAGGCCTCTCAGCAGTCTGCTGCCATCACCAAGCTTAGGATGCTGGGAAAAGAAGACTCCAGGGAGGCACAACCAGCAATTCCTTCTCCTTCTCTAGGATTTAAGATGTCAGTATTACTAGGCAGCTTTTAGCATACAGACCTTGCAGTCAGATAGCTCTGGGTTTGGTCCCATTGCTGACATTAGCTAAGTGACTGTGGTCAAGTCACCTTACATCTCTAAGCCTCACCTACCTCATCTGGAAAAGGGGATAATAATAATATTTCGGTGTGGAATTGTTAATTAAAACATTCAACACAAAACCCGGTACACAGCAGGTGCTCAATAAGTGAAAGCACTTCACTGATTATATATCAGTCTATATTAATTATTCATATATTAATAAATGTGCACAAGACAGCAAGTTATATATTAATATATTAATAATTGTATATTTCATATTATGATTATTAATATATTAGTTTATATATAGTTTGTGTAATTATATATTATGACAAACTAATGTTATATATTATAATTATATTATTATGTATAATTATTATATATTATACATTATATAAGCTATGTTATGTATCATAATATTACATATAATTATTATATAATTACAATATATTAATATAGTATATTCATCATATAGATTATATTATAATCTATGTTATTATTATATTATATATGATATATATGAACACTATATGATTATTATATATAATTATATGTATTATATCATATTATATATTACATATTATGTTATATATAATAATTATTATATATTAGTTACATGTATAATTATATATAACAAATAATATATAATAAACATACAATTATGTATAATAATGAATGAAATAATTATAGATAATAAATATATACCAATTGATTAATATAGACCAAAATATATAATAATATATCAATGATTATTGAGTATACATATTAATAATTATATACAATTATATTTAAAATTAAATGATGAAATTATAATTATATAATTAATTCTGAAAATAAACATCAAGTGTCTTTGTTGTGGTGTTTTTCTCCTCGACTTGCAGCTTCTCCCTCTCCTTTACATTCTTTTCTTTCCCCTCCCTCTCCTTTCTCTCTTCCCTCCCTTATTCCTCTTCCTTCTTCTGCCCCTCCTCTCCTTCCTCTTTCTCCCTCTTCTCCCTAGCCCTCCTCCTTTTTCCACTCTTTCCTCCCGCTTCCTAGTTTCCTTTGTGTCCACAGCGTGAGTGTCCTGACCCTTGGGATTTGGGGCAAATGGGTGTGACTGGCCTCCACACGCTCTGCAGACACTTGCTGACTCGCTGTCTGTCTCCAACGCTGGACTGGAAGCTACAAGGAGACAGGGGCCACCATGATTGTCTCGTTAACCATGGGATCCCCAGGTCCTAGTGCGCCTTCATTTATTTGACCATTCCCCTACTGATGGACAGCTACAATACTTCTGTTTTTCTCTCCTCCCCAGGTACGGCTGCAGGGCATATCTCCAGGTGGTGGCCCCAAGGCTTTAGGTAAAGGGGAAGAAAGCTCAACCCGGGGCTGGCCCCCTCGGAGCCAGACATGAAGCCCCTCCCTGGGCGGGGGTCACTGCCTACCTGTAGGAGGATGGGATGAGCATTGACAGCGAGGGTGTAGAGCAGACGCAGCTTGTCTCGGTCAGTGAAGTGGTCCATGAAGATGCTGCCAGCGTCGGCCACCTCCGCGTAGCGCCGGACCACGCGGTCCAGGAGTCGCTGCGACGGGCAGCGCAGGAAGGGGCTGGGCAGGCCCTGCAGGGGGTAGGTGGGAGAGACCCCAGGAGGGGGGAAAGGGTGCTGAGCTCTTGCTGGGAGGGGGGAGACACCAGAGCTGGGGGACAAGATGGGCTTTGTCAGGGAGAGACCCCTGACAAGGGGTCAGGAAGGGGGCATCTGAGCGCTACTGGAGGGCGGAGTGTAAGGGGCTGTGCAGGCGGGGCTGGGGGGACTGGGGAGAGACCCCCCAGGGTCAAGGAGAATGGACGGAGCCATCCTAGGGGCAGGGTAGGGTGGCGCCCGACAGGTGGCGCACTTCAGCAAGCACGCAACACGTTGGAGCGCCTGCTTTTCCACCCCACCGCACCCCCACTCTCCCTCTCCACAGAAAGCCAGTCTCAGGCTGAATTAATTAGATCGGCCCTCTGCCAGTGACCTTTAGGTCCCTTTCACCATTTCATGACAATGTCACCACTGTTGTGATGCTAGGCCCCTGACCATCTTCCTGTGTTTTGTTCTTTTCTTTTCTTTTTTTTTTTTGTGGTGTTAGAGGTCATACTTGCCTCATTTCAGATCTTCTTTTTTTAAAAAAGATTTTATTTTATCCACTTGAGAGAGAGAGAGCGAGAGTGAGCACGAATGGGGGGAAGGACAGAGGGAGAAGCAGGTTCTCTGCTAGACCTGGGACGCGATCCCAGGACCCCGGGATCATGACGTGAGATGAAGGCAGTCCCTCGACTGACTGAACCACCTAGGTTCCCCCACTTTGTTCTTCTTGGGATAAAATCGGGAGGCACGGACTTCTGTTTATTTTCCATGACCTTCCACCCAGCGCCTGTACCTTTCTCTCCACACAGAACAAACACAATGAACCCAACCTACTTTAATAAAAGAAAAGAGACATACTTAAAAATAAGGCCCCGGGCCCAGTTTGCCAGAAATCAGCGCCAATGCCACACCAACCAGCTGGCTGTGTGACCTTGGACAAGTTCCTTATAAGTCTCTGTACTCTGGGTTACAGTTTAAGAAGAGGGTGCCAGTAACAGCACACTAAGAGATCACGAGGATCAAAAACAGCTGACAGGTGTAAAATGCTAGAACAGTGCCTGGCCAGCAGTAAGCACTCAATAAATGCTATCCGCTCTTATTAAATGAAAAAAGTTTAAACTTGGGGCACCTGGGTGGTTCAGTTGGTTAAGGATCTGTCTTTGGCTCAGGTCATGATCTCCGGGTCCTGGGATCAATCCCCTGTTCATTGGGGAACCTGCTTCTCCTTCTCCCTCTGCCCTTCCCCTTGCTTGCGCTCTCTCTCTCAAATAAATAAATCTTTAAAAAGCTTAAATTGCCGAACATTATATAAAAAGCTAATGATGTACTATATCTTGGCTAATTGAATTTAAAAAAGAGTTTAAACTCCCAGCACAGAGAATAGTGGTGATAGCCGATGATATCGGTGATAGCAAGACTCAGACTTTGTGGGTGAGAACAGGATTTTCAACTTCTAAGAGCCTGACTTCCAGGGTGAGGAACTGAAGCCTGAAAGACCAAGGGCAGAAAGTGTGCCCCCAGGTGTCTATAGACGGTGTTTGCAGGCTGCCTGCTTAGCGGAGGCGCTGGCAGAGTGAGCCATGGGGGTTATGTAGGCGGGGTGGGAGCCTCCAGAGCCCCAGACCTTGGGGCACGGGGCAGGGCCAGCAGCCTGAGCCCTCCCTCTCCCCAGCCAGAACCCAGGAGGGTGGAAGGACCAGTGGGAGTTGGGAGAAGTCTTGAGAGTCTTGGAGGTTGGTGAGGGCGTAGACAGGCTCATGGGGTAGGATGCTCAACCATCCCGGCTTGCTTGGGACTGAGGGTTTCCTGGAATGTGGAGCTTTCGGAGCTAAAACTGGGGACCTGAGACAATTGCTCACTCTGCCACAGGACCCCAGCTGGACTGTGGCTGTGGACCCATACGCTTCTGCTCCCAGACAAGGATTGAAACTGACTGACAGAAGCCGGCATGGATGCTTGTTGAACTGGCATCATTGCGGGTACCCAGTGAGCCCCTGGGGCTTCCCAGGGAGGGAGGGGGCTAGTCCAAATTCTGAAGTGACTGGGCATGATGAAATGTGCCCGGGGTTGCCGATGAGAGCCCAGGAGTTGTGCTCAGGGAGAGAACATTAAAGAACATTCCATGTTTGCACCTCCAAGTCTAGGAGTGTCCAGTTCATGTGCGCTCCAGCCCTCGGCCCGTGTATAAACAGGAGGAGAGGGGACGAACCCATCACGTGCCAGGCAGTGGGCTATTTCCCTGCCATTGCTCATTGAATCCTCCCAGGCACCCACGAGGCACGTGCCCTTATGAACCTCTTTTTGCAACCGAGGAATTGGAAGTCGGCCGAGTGTAGGTAAGGGTCAGATTCAGGGTTCAAACCTGGTATGGGCCACATGTTTGTTCCCCTGCCCCTGCACCAACCCTCACCCCCCCATTCATATATTGAAACGCTAATTCCCAATGCAACGGTATCGGGAGATGGGGCCTTTGGGAAGTAACTAGGCCACGAGGACAGAGCCCTCAGGATGGGATTAGTGCCCTTATAAGAAGAGTAGTGAGAGCACCAGGTGAGGATACAATGAGAAGGCAGCTGTCTGCAAACCGGGAAAAGACATTTCCTAAGAGCCAATTAGCTGGCACCTTGATCTTGAACTTCCCAGTCTCCAGAAGTGTGAAAAATAGTCTTCTGTTCTTTAATCCACCTAGTCTGTGGTATTCTGTTATAGTAACCTGTGCTAAGACAAGACCCTGTCCATTAGACTCCAACGTCCATGCAGTTTCCCCCATAGTGGTTCCTGCCCCACCTCTGGCCCCCTAAGCTACCCAGGTAGAGAGCATAGAAGGTGATTTGAAGCTAGGAGAATATATCTTTGCTTCTTCTTCTTTTTTAGGATTTTATTTATTTATCTGACAGAGAGAGAGAGAGAGAGGACAAGGAGGGGGAGCAGTAGAGCGAGAGGGAGAATCAGATTCCCCACTGAGGAGGGAGCCCGAGGCGGGGCTCGATCCCAGGACCCTGGGATCATGACCTGAGCCGAAGGCAGACGCTTAGACTGAGCCACCTGGGTGCCCCTAGATACCTCCATTTTTATACTTCTTATGATGTTGGGTCAGGGATGGGTGAAGATACTAGGATTGCCCCTTTCGTTATTTTAGCCAGGAAGTAGTGCCAGAAGTCACTCTGCTGACTTGTCCATTTTCACATAGTGGAAAGACTAAAGAAGTTGCTTAGGTTTCATAATCCTGCCTGTCCCGCTATTTCTTTGAGAACTGAGCACAGAGCCGATTTACAAGCCTCACAGAACATGCATGCAGAAGGCTTGGCAAGGCGAGAGGTAAGTGTTTCGCATTCAGTAAATGGTACAAATCATCGTCGCCATCATCGTCATCAGTATCAGCGTCATCACTGTCACGTTATAGATGCACCTTCTTTTTTTTTTTTTTTAAGATTTTATTTATTTATTTGACAGACAGAGATCACAGGTAGGCAGAGAGACAAGCAGAGAGAGAGGAGGAAGCAGAGCAGAGAGCCCAATGCGGGGCTCGATCCCAGGACCCTGCTGAGCAGAGAGCCTGATGCGGGGCTTGATCCCAGTACCCTGGGATCATGACCTGAGCCGAAGGCAGAGGCTTTAACCCACTGTGCCACCCAGGCGCCCCAATAGATGCACCTTCTAACCAGCCATGGTCCTCTCTATGCCCTGTGTCCTTGTCTAGCCGAAGCCTCTCCTTCCATGGCCACATGCTTCGGCAAACAGGGCAAGGCCATCTTTGATGGGATTAGGAGTGCCTGGTGCGAATAGGGTATCAGTCAAAAGCTAAGCCAATTTTCCTGACTTTTATTTTGGACTTGAGATTTGAGATCCATCTGAGAAAGAGGGGATGGGGGCAGAGCTGTAGCAAGAAGCCGGGGCTCCATGACCCGGGGTGATTGGGGTAAGGCTACCCAGGAGCTTCCAGGCCCAGTTTTAGGCCAGGGATGCCCTTACCCCAAACTCCTTTTCCAAAGAGTGTGTTAGCTGGGGCATGGGAGAAGGGCAACAGGTTTGAATTGGAATCTTGGTCCGACTGAGACTCAGGTCCAACTGAAACGATGGTGCCTTTTCTACCTCACAGGAATAGCAAGAGGGCTCAGGAAGACAGCGTGTGCCTTATAACCATCCTAGCCTCAAACTCATTTCCCATATTAATCATCCCACTTGGGTCTGGATGACTCTGGGCTGTTTCTCAAAAGCAAATATTACGCGGAAGGTCAAGATTTACCAGGACTGAACAAATTTGAACGTTTGTGGTGATGGAAATAAAAGTGTAGAAGAAAGAACACTAACTGCTCTCAGGGAGAAAAATCTAAGGCAAGAAGGATGGCTTTCCTTTTGAAAGATTGGAAGTCAGCAGTCTGAGATCATGAAAATGGCTGACGGCACAGCTGGATTCGGGACTCTGACCTCTCTTGCCAAGGACATAGGCAACTAACAAATGGAGAGTTCATGCTGAAATGGGTTTTAGTTTTCACTTCTCAGAATCTGTTCTTCTAAGGCTTTATAGAATGTAAAAATAAGGCAAACAGATATTATTTCATGTTCACAAATTATGAGACACATGCTAAAGACAGCAAATGTGCTAACTCAAGTCACTTTACCTCCCTATTCATAGTATTTATTTATTTATTCTTCATTCCACTTAAAAAATTTTATTTCTCCATCTGATAGGGGGGGAGAGAGAGAGAGAGAGCGTACAAGCAGGCAGAATAGCAGGCAGAGGGAGAGAGAGAAGCAGGCTGCCCACTGAGCAGGGAGCCCCACAAAGGGCTCGATCCCAGGACTCTGGGATCATGAACTGAGCCGAAGGCCCACGCTTAACGACTGAGCCACCCAGACACCCCCCCACCTTTTTTTTTTTAAGATTTTATTTATTCATGGGAGAGAGAGAGAGGAGAGAGAGAGAGAAATTGAGCACGAGCAGGCGGAAAGGGTGAAGGCAGAGAGAGAAGAAGACTCCATGCTGAGCAGGGAGCCTGATGGGGGACTCAATCCCAAGACTCTGAGATCATGACCTGAGCTGAAGGCAGAGGCTTCACCGACTCAGCCACCTAAGTGCCCCCGTTTATTTCCTCTTTTAACCTTTTCCAGGGTCACCACCATCTTCCCCATCAATGGATTAGGCTACAGACAGTGCCCACACTGTCTTTAACAAATGGCTAACTGGTGCAATTTTTGCCATGCACTGGGAGGAAAGAGGCTTCCAAACTCGGCCATCCCATGCGCGTTCACTGTCAGACATTCAAACAATATGGAATTGTACAGTGTGAAAGTGAATAAGAGCTCCTGTTATTGCCCCCAGAGGCTATCATCGTTGTGTGTTGAGATGTATATACACACATATAGTGATACCAGGGGAAAAAAAAAGATCACAAGTCAGCTTTTCCAGTGGTGAGTCTGCCCTGACTAGCTCAATTTGGAGGGCTGAGGGAAATCTTGAACAAATGAATTTTTACTCTTAGTGAATTTACTGTTATCAAGCTCTCCTAGCACCCAGGGGGAAAAAGAGAAAATTCGAGTGCTAATAAACCTCTGAGTTGACTTTCTGGTTACACACCTGAACACCTTTTACATGAGTTAGTTGTTAAATATGCTTTTGAAGCAGGGTTTAGGTTAATTATATATCAGGGTTAATCAGCGTGTCGTAATTAAAACAATGATGATTCACTGACTGTACGGATTGTTCTGGGTAATTAAACCAAAAGTTACAGAATGTTTCCACAAGCTGCATTGTATTCAAAACCAGGAAAACCCATTTGGTTTTTGTTATTACGAGAAATAGCTCACAGTTCTTTCCTACTCCAGGAGATGGATTCCCTCCTTCCCCACCCCTTTTACTGAGGTGCTTGCTGATTGTTTTTCTCATCTGGAACCCGGATACTATGCGTAGGTTCTTGGTTTGTTAACATTTCATTCTGCAAGGGCTGACTGCCCCAGTGACTATTTGAGAGAAACCATTTGCATGATTCAAAAAGTTCAGACATCTAGGGTGACTGGGTGGCTCAAGTCAATTAAGTGTCTGACTCTTGCTCTCAGCTCAGGTCTTGATGTCAGGGTCAGGAGTTCAAGCCCCGCATTGGGCTCTGCGCTGGGCGTGGAGCCTACTTTAAAAATAAATAAATAAAAAATAAAAAGTTTCGACATTTAAAAATGTCCTCATCATTCTCAGTCATGTCCCTTTACAGGCACAGCCCATCCTCAACCACCGTTACTGGCACTGGAGAAGGGAGGGAACTTGGTACAGTAGCTGGTCCCCTCATCATCCATGATTTACCATTGGCCCTTTCGCCCATAAGGAAGTTTCTCTATGCTACTGTTGGCCTGGGCTTATCAGTTCCGGTTGCTTACACGTCAGTTACTGATGACGAGTAGGGCTTGGAAGAGTAGAGGCAGAGACTAGAAATGAGCCAGGAGCAGGTCCAGAATTTGGAGTTTGCTTTGGATTCTCCTCCACCCCCAGTGGATAACCCTGGGAAGGTTGTGTTGATGTGAACACATTAAATGAAAACAATGAAACAGGTTTGGTGGTGCAGGGCAGGATGCGGTCTACGGAATGTTTCCCTAGCACAGGAGGGCCCGGGTCTAGCAGAGCTCCCATTTCCATGCAAAACAGGGCCTCTGACTCTGGGTGAACTCCTTCCCTCATACAGGGCTTCTGTTTGCTTCCTCTCCCTTGTAGCCCCGGGCCTCAAGTGCAGGACCGGGATGCAAGGCGTCTTCCCTTCCCCAGGAACCCTGGGCATCGTCTGGCCAGTAGCAGATGCTGTGCCTCTTGGATGCCCCCCCGCCGCCTACTTTCTTCACCAGCTGCTGTTCTGTGTGTTTGGCTTTGCCTTACTTTTGTTACCCAGCCTCCCCGACCCCACTGTGGACCCTTTGCCAACCACTCTGCCTACTACTTTTAGGTCCATCTGTGGAAAGATCCCCTGTCCTCAAGTCACTTGTCTTTTAGAAATGCAAATTCTCAGTCCCTGCCCCAGACCTGCTGCATCAGAACTTCTGGAGCTGGGGCTCAGCAATGCCTGTGTTAACGAGCCCTCCAGAAGATTCTGATGCAGACTTGAGGTTGAGAACAGCTGTCCTGTAGAATGAACGTCAACACTCCCTGCCTCCCAGTCCTGCTGTTGCAAAGCTACTCACTGCTGTGGACTCACACCGTGATCATGGACTTAACACTTAACTACTTTCCACATTCACACCTTATTCTTGCTTCTGCATCTTTCCCTGGCATGCAGTTCTTTTATTCTTGGGAAGATCTGCCAGGGACATTTCCCCCAGCCCATCCTTCCCCTCCCAGGTCAAATCACATGTCCTCTAAGCAGCTTTCCTGACCTAGCCAAGCCCTCATTTTCTTCCTTCTCCTGGAGTCTGGGCCTCAGGCCCCATTGTGCCTCAGCTCTCGGGTGCTCGTGGACAGAGATGTTGAATACCAACACTTCTGTAATCTCCTCAGCTCCCAGTCTGGAGCAGGCACCAGGAAGTCCTTAACACTCACATCTTTGGTTATGGATGGATGGATGTGCCAGAGTGCACTTATTCGGGGCATCTGCTCCAACCCCCAACTCCTGGGAGGCTGAGCCAGGCGGCGGGTGGTGGGTCCGGGAACGGTAATGTCCTGTCACGTTGGGGAAGAGCGGGGAGCATGACCACATGGGGAGATCCAGTCTGCCGAGAAGGTGATGGAGCAGACATTGAAAAGAAAGCGGAGATGAGAAACAATGTTGCCTTGGAGGCAGAGATGGGCTGAGTTGGTGCCTTGGAACTTCCTAGTTTCCATGAGGTCCTGGTGGATGTACTTCTGGCACAACGAACCCCCCTTTATACTTTAAATTGGTCTGAGGAGGTTCTGATCCCTGCAACTTCTGATCCCTGAATAAGTTTCAAACAATTGTTTCCTTTTAGAAGACGTGCGTCATTTGTGGTGCCATAGGTGACCACTGTTGCTGAATTCCCCACAGCGTCCCTCCTGGTGTCCGTGGCACAGAGGCTATGGTCAGTCCACCTTCTTCCCTTGCCTCACTGTGCTCCTTGCTGTCAAACCTTCGGCAGCCAGAGGCTCACTTGGTAGCAGTTGTGACCCCCTCTTCCGTGGGGTAGCCAACACCTTGGATGAGCCTTTCTATAGGAGTGGTGGCTAGTTTCATCCTCCTCTTTCTCTCTTTCCATCTCATCCTCCATCTTCTCCCCCTGTGGGGCCCCAGGCTTTGCCACTGCAGAACTTGTGAGCTGCTCAAAGATTTTTCACTGTGGCAGATGAGATAATCTTTATGGCAGGCAATTCAGCCAATAGTTGGGATGGACGGGGCAGCTGATGCAGACGAAAACACATTATTTCATGGTCTGTCATTTTGATTCAGGTATGCCAAGGCTGGTCATAATTCTTCACTGGGCCATTTCGTTTTATGGGCTGCTGGGTTTCCCCACCCCCACCTTTCTTTTTTAATCAGAAGACAGGATGCCAAGTGCTTCTGAAAACTCACTTGCACATGCAAGCTTGCGGAAGCTTCCTTAGGAGTTCAGTGGCTTCTGCTGTGCAAAGGTCCTGTGGTCCAGAAAGCTCAGATAGAATCCTGATAATCAGAAAACACTTCAAACTAGCCTTGTGCTTGCTTGGGGGAAGGGCTGCCAGGATTCTGCTTCTCCCTAACCCCTCTCTGTCGAGGTTGTACCACCCCTGTCGCTCAGGGTTCAATCAGAGAAGCAGAAACACCAGGTTGTTTTCTCTTCTTTTTTGAAAAACAGGGATTTGACCTCACACAATTGACCTCACCCCAACAAGGGAAGCCAGCAGAGGGGACACTGTGTGTGAGCTAAAAACTGGTCACTGTTTCCCTTCTGCCCTCCAAAACTCCCAATGAAATCTTTCCGTAACCCACTGGAAATGGAAACTAACAGGAAAGGGAATTCTGGGAAATGCACTTCAGCCAGGCCAAGGTGACATGTTACAAAACCACCCTATCACCTTGGCCTTTCTTTGTGTGTCTCATGGCAACTTTTCTCCTCATTAGTGATATAGGGGAGGGCATGAGATACCATATTAAGTTACAGAGGAATGTGCACCATTCCATATACTGCATTTTCCATATATTTATTCAACTTATAATTTTTCAACTTATTCAACTTCTAATTCTTCAACTTCTTTTTAATTAAGTTAATAGCACTAGAAAAAAGACTAGAAGGAAGACCTCTAATGTGTTCACAGTGGTGGCCTCTGAGGGGTGGGTTCTAAGTGATTTTTCCCCCCTACTTCCTTATGGATTTTAAAATATATATACTTTAGACATTTTGATAATGAATATATGTAACCTTGATGAAATCAGTACAACCACTTTGGAAAACTGGTAAGATCCACTAAACGAGTCCCTACGTACGTGTCATCATCTGGCGATTTTACTTCCATAAGTATACTCATGTCCACCAACTGACATATATAAGAATGTTTGTAGCAGCTTTAATTCACAATTGCCCAAACTAAATACAGCCCAAATGTTCATCAACTGTGGGATGAATAAATAGTGACATCATCACAAAGTGGGATATTAGACTGTGATGAAAAGAAAAAACTAAACTACTGATTCATGCAACAACATGGAAAGTGGCACACAGCACCACGCTCAGTATATACTGTGTGATTTCATTAAAATGAAGTTCAAAACCAGGCAAAACTAATTCAGGGTGATTTAGGTCAGAACAGTGGTTACCGTTGGAGGGGGTAGGGTGACCAGTGGCTCCAGTTTGCTTGGGATTGAGAGGTTTCCTAGGATGTGGATCTTTTAGAGCTAAACCCAGGAGAGTCTCAAGAAAATAATACCATTGGTTACCTTTGAGGGGGGTTGTCTTTGTAGGGCAGTGACATGAAAGAACCTTCTGAAGGGCTGGAAATGTTCACTGTCTTGATGTGCAGCACGGTTACATGAGGGAACACATGCAAAACTTTATCTAGCTGTACACTTAAGATTTTTGCCTTTAAATATGTGATTTCTCCTTTGATTGAAAAGCTTTGAAAATAGCTAAATTTTATGATATAGGATTCATTTAATCAAATCATTCTAGATTAACTTCACTTTTTTTCTTTGACCTGATTATTTGATTTTTAATCCAAGACATGCAATAGACTTAGAACATGTGAACTTCAGTGAAGCATTCAACAGTAAGGAGAATTCATGGATTAATCCCCATAGAGAAAGAAGACTTTCTCTTTCTCCCTGCTCTGTTTAACATTTTTATTTATGACTAGGACCTAGATAAAAACTGTGTTCATCAACACAGGATAGTGATATGCAGTTGGGTGATAGTGACTATGATGAGTAACAGAATCAAGTTGACAGGCTCTTAGAGTAATGGATTTAATCTAAGAAGATCATATTTAATGAAAACGAAGATCTCAGGGGTTTTAGCTGACACAATGTTTAATGTGCATCAATTTGAAGGGAATGACCTAGATGGGAAAGGGAATTGGGGATTATCTGGACCGGGAAGCCAGGATCAAGGGGGCAAACATATGGAAGGGAGAAATGTCACATATAACTCCAAGGAGTGAAAATAATTTAATAATTTAAATGAGCAAAAGCCAACAGAAGACGGATTTGGGATGAACTTTCTAACGATTTGTTCTGTTCAAAAGAAGGAATAAGCTATTTCTTAAAGTAGTGAGTTTTCCATTTTGTATGGTAAGATAAAGGATGCAAATATTTCTAGAGTTTCAATTAGTAAGCTTTCAAGTTTCTTTCAACCCCAAGAGTCTAGGACACATGTATGGTTCAGTGGGTAGAAATCTATCTTGACCTGAAACAGGTTGATACATTGCTTTGTGGTTCGTGCTCTTATATACATAAACCAGGGATAAATACACTTGCTTTGCACTTAATCCACTGAAAAGGTTTACAAATCAAGTCTTCCATAGAATTCTTGGTAATCCTTAGGGAGAAGGGCTGGCAAAACTGGAAAAGTTTTTAATGTTATAAGTGGCCCTGAGTCAGGACCAAGTTGACATATAATTCCTCATTTTTTAAAAAAGAGTCTTATTTATTTATTTGACACAGAGAGAGAGAGAGCACGAGTAGGGGGAGAGGCAGAGGGAGAAGCAGGCTCTGCGCTGAGCAGAGATCCTGATGCAGGACTCAATCCCAGGACCCCGGAGATCATGACCTGAGCTGAAGGCAGACGTTTAACTGACTAAGCCACCCAGGCATCCCTGTAATTCCTCATTTTTAAAATCTTTTTGTATTATTCCTCCTCATTAATGACCAAAGTTGTATGGATAGCTGCTTAACACAGCACTGGATTGGTTTCCAGTTCTCCTCTGAGCAGTGATGGGGCAACGATTAAATCATAGATAGGGGTTATATAAAGTTTTTATGATTGTTATTTTCTTGATATAATTATAATTTCAGTTATGTGCTTTGTGGTTCAAAGATAGTGTTTTAAAATTCCAGATTTGGTAGGGTTCTTTTTTCTCCCCCTTTTTATTGTTGTTAATGTGTGATGTTATTGCCTTTTATTTATTTTGCTTTTTAAAGATTGTATTTATTCATTTGAGAGAGAGACAGAGACAGAGAAGAGAGCAAGCAGAGGGAGAGATAGAGGGAGAAGCAGACACCTCACTGAGCTGGGAGCCCAATGTGGGGGCTCGATCTCAGGACCCAGGGATCATAACCTGAGTCAAAGCAGATGCTTAACCATCTGAGCCACCCAGGCACTCCCTGCTATTGCCTTTTAATCAGAGAAGGTGGTCTCTGTTATTTCTACCTTTTGAAATTTATTGAGAGGTTTTGTGGCCTAATAAACTGTTTTTAGAACCCAACCAACTTAACAGTTATTTTCATTATTAATTTTTTTTCAAGTGACTGTCTTTCTAGATATCTATCATATGCTATATAGTTTAACCTCTGTTTACTTTGTATTATGCAGGCATATGCAGAGAAACAACCAATTCTTAGGCCTCTGAGCCAAGCAAACATTTTTGTTCCAGCATATGTCAAAATAGGGATATTGAAATAGCAAAGAAAGAAATCGTAGCAAGAACAAAAGATGGCTTGATTTATTGAAGAATAGGTTTGGCTGGCTAACAGCCAAGTCCAGGGAAAGCTGAGAGCCCCATGAAGGAAGAGCCTGCTTTGGCTGGTCCATCTTGATGTTCGTCCAGCCTTTAGTTCTGCTGTGGCTGTGGGCTACCTCTATTCTCCATTGGAACTCACTGGGAAGGAACCCCTGGTGACTCATCTCACGTCTACCTTCCCTGAGTCTTCTCTTGCTTCTCTTCAATTTCCAACTTGTTTTCGTCAAAGTGGAGAACACCTTTCACTGTCTTCTTTTCGCTTACAAGGTCCATCAGGAGTAATTTGGGACTCATTTGAGCAGACAGGCTGAGTGATCTGTTAGTCCCTTTTCCACGAGCCTATGATAAAATGGAGCCAGGAAATAGTCTCCATCCCATTCCAGATAACGTTGTTGACGCACATGCCGAGGTGATGAAGTCTCTCTGTGTTTGTAATCCTCTACGAAACCTATGATCCAAAGCCTTAGTGTTTCAACTGTCAATGGTGCCGTGACTAGAGGGAGAAAAGTGGGCTGGGCGGAGCTCAGATCCAAGACCTATAATCTCTCTCCAGTTGGCTCCTGAAACTCCCATGGGCGACAAACAAAGTACCATGAGTACCACCCAAGGGTCATGGGAAGCAGGGTCTCAAGACCACATTGGGCCTCGGAAGGGCCTCTGCTCTCCAAAGATGGGTCAGCCAGAGGGTATGTGTTGATGTTCTGGGAATAGACCTATGTGGGACTGGCCGGGCACTTTTAGTCGCTAGCTTATATTTCTTTTTTCATTGATACTCATTTCATCTTTGACTCTGTTATTAGATCAGTGTGAAAGTGGTATGGTCACTGATCAGCTATTTTTCTTTTTCTAGCATCAATCTGGCCATGTTATTTAAAAATATATATATTTAACTTTTTGGAAGGGTCCTTGACCTGGTAGCCTGTGAGAGATTAAAATCCTTATGGATTTTAAAACTAGCTGTGACTCTAACATAAGATTTTCATCTTCGTTCAAACACGTTATCATAACCTGTCTCGTATCACAATGGGCTCTCCGCCCCAGCGGGGTGTCATCTCCCAGAGTGCCAGGACCTTGTCTCCACACCCTAATACCCTCCTAGGGCCTCACATAGGTCCTGCAAACCCTCCTTACGTATTTTTTAATTAACTTCAAGTGTAAGTATTAACTTCAAGTACGGGTACAATAGCTACAAGTACAAATGAGTTTTATTTTAGTATTTACCTCTAAAACCATACTCCAATTAAATGGTTAACATGTGTTTTGCTAAATTTGCTCACTGCCCTTGATTCTATCTCTTTTTTAAAAAATTACCAAGACGGACGAAGTAAAATTGCCAGCCATCCTTGTTAGAAGGTAGTGGCCTGAAGACTCTATACTGCCATCTAGTGGGAGAACAGGCTGCGTGGCCACGGATTCTGTTCCCACTGGAGGGAAAAACAGGGTCTGTGTTGAGAACAATGTCAGAAGCAGCCAGTAGTTGAGGGGATGGGAGGCGGACCCAATGGGGGATATGTGTTTTCCTCCGATTAGCCACGCACTGCTGGGGTGGTTGCCTCTTTGCACTTGGCATAACAGCAGAGGAAGCCTTCTTTGTGGTTTTTCGAACAGGCAGATCATGATAAACAGGGTGGTGTTCTTGGCTGTGGTTCTGTCTGTGGGCTAGTAATTTAGGCTGTGGGATATTCCCATCAGAACAGAACAATGCAGTTTTTTGAAGCAGAAATTCACGGTTTTATTAGCGTAAGTCACACACGCGCGCGCGCGCGCACACGCACACACACACACACACACACACACACACAGTGCACTGTTTCACCCTCTGGCTGATTTTTCTGGTCCCGGCAGCATACTTACGGCCCCGTGACTTGAGAAAGTGTCCTTAATACAAAGGAGCTCTTGGCCCTGCAGGAGCGGGGGAGCCACGGACTCCCTGGCTGTTGACTACTGGGGCTTTTCATCCAAGCTGACTTTATTTACTCATAAGCAGAGCTCACCAACAAAGTTCAGAAGGCCCTGCACCGGTCACATCCCCACCCCCACCCTTTAAATTTTCTTTTATTTCTTTGGCTGTTTCTCTTCTCTCCCTTGTCAGTTCTCTGAGCAAACCTGTGGGTTCCTTGCGGCCCCTTCTCCTTTCCGCAAACGTGCACTGGCGCGCGCGCGCGCGCGCACACACACACACACACACACACACACACACACACACTCTGGAAAGCCCTGGCCTAGATCCCGGTTGGAAAGTGGCTTTTGAGAAAATCAGGGAACACCCACTCAACTCATGGTCGAGAGAATTCCCGGGGCCAGCTGAGCTGTTTGGTCAAATCTGGGATGAACAGTGCCCCAGAAATAGGCTACTTGCCTGGAGCATCACTGAGAAGGATTCTAGGGGCACATCTGGATTTTGTGTGTGATGGGGGGAGGATGCAAGGATATATTAGGAAGGTGTGAGATAGTCATGGGATGGACAAGTACAAGTATTACCATATTGGTTTTACTCACAAATGGTTTCTTGGAGAGCTCACAGTGAAATGTTATTAGCTGTTAACATCCTAGCATGAATTAAATTATTGGATTTGCTGCCCATCACCTCTTGGGGCTCCAAGGGAATAAAGTCACAGGATTGGTGAAGTTTCTATGGAGCTTATCTTTCCTTTTTTTTTTTTTTGAGCTGAGGTGAAATTCACATAACATAAAATGTACCATTCTAGCCATTTTAAGGTGTATAATTCAATGGCTTTTAGTATACTCATAAGGTTGTACAATTGTCACCACTCTCTAAGTCCAGGATTTTTCCATCACCCCTAACAGGCACCCTGTGCCCATGAAGCATTCATTCCTAATTCTCCCCCTCAGTTAATCTGCTTTCTGTCTCTATGGGTCTGCCCATTCTAGACATCTCCTCTACAGGGAATCCTCCAGTGTTTGTCCTTTTGCATTGGCCTCCTTCACTTAGTGTAATGTTTTGAAGCTTCATGTTTTGAAGCTACCCTGATAGCGGAATCAGGACTTGAGTCTTTTTTATGGTCAAATAACATTCCATCGTGCGGCAATAACATGTTTTGTTTATTCATCCATCAGTTGATGGATGTGTGGGTCGTTCCCGCCTTTTGGCTCTTGTGACCAGTGCTGCTGTGAACATTCACGTGTGAGTTTTTGTGTGAACACTCATTTTCAACTGTCTGGGGCAGATAAGTGAGTCCCCCCCCCCACGCCCACCTTTGGCGATGACAGATGCATTTCAAACTGTCTGGAAGGTGAGGGTTTTTTTTTTTAAGATTTTATTTATTTGAGAGAGAGAGAGAGAGAGAGCATGAAAAGGGCGAGGGGCAGAGGGAGAAGCCAGCTCCCTGATGAGCAGAGGGCCTGATGTGGGACTTGATCCTAGGACTCCAGGATCATGACCTGAGCCAAAGGCAGTTACTTAACCAACTGAGCCACCCAGGTGCCCTGGAAGGTGAGTTTTGCTAAGAAGGAAAGTGCGGGAGTTTGGGTGCTGCCTGGAATAAGGCCCTGGAGGGAAAGGGGACAGAACACTTAGGGCATTCTGCAGAATCCTAAGGTGAAAGTGTATCTGGAAAGGAGGACAGGAGAGGGAGGAAGTGTTTCCAAACGGGGTGCCCATAACCTTGATCTTTAGTAGATGGAGGAAAAACAGACTTTGTTCAGCATTTATAAGATGGCTGCTGATATTTTTCATTTTTTTAATAAGGAAAGGAAAATAATGATGTATTATACATTGGCTAATTGAATTTAAATTTAGAAAAAAAAGAAAGGAAAAATCTCCGGTGGGGATGAAAAGATGAGTTAACTAAAAAGTGAAAATGGTTGTGGCTTTGGATGTGTCTTAACGAGGTGTTGTTAATGGATGTGTTTTTGGCAAAAAGAAGGAAACCTGGTTTGGCTGCATGTTAGAGTGAGAGGATGAATTTGGTCGAGCAGATTTTAGCACAACACACTGAAGAAAGAGATCTCTCAGTATAATAACGTTGCCGTGTATTTCGATGGCGATGGACTTTTTCTAAAACGTCTTTATACTCATTAGCTCATTAGGATGAATGAATTGGGTAGGAGAGACACTATTTGCTGCCCTTTGAGAAGTAGGAAACCAAGGGGCTTCTGGATGGCTCAGTGGGTTAAGCGTCTGCCTTTTGTTCAGGTTGTGATCTCCAGGTCCTGGGATTGAGGCCCCTGTTGGGGTCCCTGCTCAGCGGGGACTCTGCCCCTGCCTCTCCCCTCTGCTCATGCTTGCTCTCTCTCTCTCAAATAAATAAATAAAATTTAAAAAAAAGAATTAGGAAATCAAGGAACCCATCAGAGCACCTGCTGACAGCAGTCGTTCATCAGGATTTGTTAAAAAATAAGTGAAGCAGAGTCATCTCAAGTCGGAGAATGTCAGAGCTGGGAGGCTCTTGGAGATCATCCATTAGGCCTCCCTCCCCAACCCACTTTGGGAGGAAGGATGTTGGGGCAAACAAAGCAGAGAAGTCCTGCGCTTAAAGGCCAGGTCACCTGGTTGGTGAGTGAAGGACCCAAGTCAATGGTTTGTCCTCTGTTCCCTTACTGAGTATCACTGTAACATCTACCACATTGCTTTGTGGTGGTTTGTGTTCTTACCTGTACTCGCTGTTGGGTCACCTGCTCCTGGAGGTGGAGCTTGTGTCAGATTCATTTTGTGTCCCCAAGATAAAGCACAGTGTTGAAGCTTGTTGAAGCTTGTTGACTAGGGGCACGGGAAGTGGCAGCTCTTTGTTCTTCCTGGGTCTCTGCTCCTTCCTGTTTCACCCCAGCTTCAAGTGGCAGAGCTCAGGAAGAGTTTCTGGACCCCAGAGATCTTTTGTCTAAACCCAATGTCTACACTCATCATGGTGGGTGATGCTAGATGTACTGGGCAGGTTGCTTTGGACTTGCTGGGGTGGGGGCTGGGATAATCCCTGGGGGGTTGTTATTATGGAAATCTCTAGAAGCTGAAGGAAAGAGGGAGCTTTCCTTAGTTCAAAGTCAATCTGGCCACTTTCTATGGGATCTCAAGTGTATCCTGAGCCCCCGGATGTCCTTTGGTGTGTTGTCCAGTGTCCCGAGTGGAGGTAATCTGGAACCAGTACCTTAGGGGAACTGTGTCCTTCAGCGTGGGACTTGTCCATGATGGGGACAAGAAGAGGTGATGGGATTTTCAAGGGGCTTCTCAAACAATTCCGTGTGTATCTTGTTTAGATTTTCCTGGGGACTTGCACTCGTTCCTGAGCATATAGTTGAGGCAAAGTGGAAAAGGTCTCACATTGGTCCTTCCTGTGGCTTGGTACTTGCTGTGGCCAACAAATGGCAGATGACAGGTACCCAGGCCAGTGCGTGGAGGGTCTGTCGACTGGTGCAGGAAGAGAGGCACAGGGAGATTATATGTATGGTGTGGACCATGGTGGGGGCTTTGTCATCTGTCTTCTGTTATTGGGTTCTGCTCAGTGTTGAGCAGCCCCGGGAAGGGGGGTGGTTCTTCTCACCTGAGCCTCCTCCACTTCCTGTCTCCTGTGCAAACTCCAAGACGTGGATGTTGGATCCCACCACCACCTCCCTGGCCTGGGAAGGGCTTGACTTCCTTTGGCTCCTTCTCACCCCACTCCAGGGCAGTGAGATTCATAGAGTGCAGGGTGCAAAAGGCTCCCACTGGAAAGCTCGATGTCAGATGGCAGTCATGTTCCCATAGCTTGATTACTCCTGATTGCAAAGCAGTGCCCACACAACTGAAGAACAAAGCCAGGTGGTCTTATGTCATGTATGACACATCCAGGGACCAGTGGTTCTTTGCTGGTGTCCCTCATCTTGAAGAGGCCAGGGGAAGGTCTGAGTGCTCAGAAGTCCCTCAGGCAGCCTCAGGTGTCCATGTGAAGGGGGCTTGTGGTCTGTGGAGTGCAAGAGGCAGCATCGGCATCCCCTGGAATGTGTCAGTTCGTGCTCTCCAGCCCTGTCATGACAGGGAGCTTGGGGTGAACCTCTTCTTTCCCATCTTGGCTGAAGGAGAGATAGCCCTCAGTCCTCTGAGGGGGCACCTTCTACCATCAGGGGCCCATTGGGGTGTGTGGGGAGGTACGTGGTTGTGCTGGTTTGGGCGAGGAATCAGGATCCCGGGGACCATAGCACAGGGGTGGGGAACCAAAGCAAGATATGAGAACATCAGCAATGTGCTCAAGTCCTGGAGGCAGCCTACAGGGGGGAGCTAGTGGGAGCTCTCAGATGGGAAGAGGGAGCTGTATTAGCAGAGCCCCCACTTCTGCCATGACTCAGGTTTGGTTCTTCTTTCTGGTGGGCACTGGACGAGGAAGCTGATGTTTAAAGTGGGCTCTCTGGATGGTGAAACAGGGTATCTAGGAGAGCTTCCAAGAGAGGGCACGGTCTGAAGGTTGGCAAAGGTCCCCCAAGAAGGTTGTAGGATGAGCTAAGCCCTGGGCGGGGGCGGGGGGGGGAGGAGGAAGGTTGGTGAGGGTCATCCCATGGGTTCTTCAGACCAGAGGGAGCAGCCAGAAATTGTTTTCCAAATAGTTGCGGCATTGGGGGGTGGTGTGTGTCATGTCAGTGAGAGTGGAGGATGACAAGGGGAAAGGTTTCTGTAAATAAAGTTGTCTAGTTACTGTCTTGTCACAAGCCACTCTGCTTTGTGACATGGTTTGGTCCCATTTCAGACAGACCGTGACTCCTTTTCTCCACACGGAGCTGAGAATAGATGTCTCCCTCCACCTTGCCCCTTTGTCTTCCACCTCACGACCAGCACACTCACCTGCACCAGATCCGGTGTGAGGCGCTTGGCCTGCAGCCATTTCTGGAACCTCCTGGTTTTCCGCAGGATGCGCTCGATGCTGCAGGTTTCTGGGGCTGCCGCAGAGGCGCAGATTCTCCTGTCCGAGATGTCACTCTGCTGTTTGCTGGCCAGCCTGGAGACCTCCACGGGGCGCCAGGTTTTGGAATCATCCGAGTAATTTGCAGGGTAAGAAGGCAGGTAGTCGGGAGGCAGTCCAAGGGGGGAGGCCAGCCAGCTGTCAAACCTGGAAGAAGGGCCCTTTTATTTTATTTATTTTATTCTTTTAATATATATATATATATATATATATATATTTAAAGATGTAAAAAATTTATTTATTTGACAGAAAGAGAGAGAGAGAGAGAGCATGCACACAAGCAGGCGGAGCTTACAGAGGCTTACAGAGTTTAAGGACCTCGCCCAAGTTCAGACAATACATTGCTGAGCAGAGGTGCAGATCCAGGGCCATCGGTCAGTAGAGCCCATGATCTTTCCCCTTCCTCAACATTGGTTCTAGAAACAGCCCACCCTCTGACTAATGGCTGGGTCTTGGAACCATAGTTTGTGAAGAGGCTTCTGGGCCTGCACTCAGAGGAGCAGTGGCTCCCCATATCCCGTCCCAAGTGGCCCCCTCAGTTTTGCCTTCAGTCCAAAGATTAAAGTCATCCATACCACCCAAGTCACAGGAAACAGTGGCAGGTAAATTGTCACCACATTTCAAAGCCATCAGGGATCCAAGAGGTGTGTCATGTTACACAATGGCACGATTGGTCCTTAGTCCCCTCCTAGGACCCTCTTGCTAGTTTCCTAGGCCCCACCTTGACTCTTTTCTCCAGTGATTCTTCTGGCCACATGCCAACATTCCCATTAGGAGAGAATATGAAATCTCCTTCTGATTTATATAGGAAAAATTAGGAAGGTAATGTTTTCTTTCATGATTAATTGTATTAGGCTTCTGAGATGTGTTCTATATTTAATTTAAGTAAGAATCTGGAACTTCTTATTACTGGGCATTATTGGACCAACCTCATGATCATGACTTTTGGGGGAAATGAGCATTTTGATTGGCCCCAGAACTTTGTTTTCTCACTTACATGATGCAGCTTTACCCTAAGAGACTGCAAGGTTCTCAAAGAAGGTGCCCCAGGAGAACCTATCAATTAACATCTCCCACAATGCAGTAGTGTCATTCAAACTGCTGTGGAAGCAGGCTCAAAGAATTTTGCTCAAGAATATTGCTACAAATCTATTTAAAAAGGTGAAATATTGTGGGGCGCCTGGGTGGCTCAGTCAGTTAATCGTCTGTCTTCGGCTCAGGTCATGATGCTGGGGTCCTGGGATGAGCCCTGCATTGGGCTCCCTGCTCAGTGGGGATCCCACTTCTCCCTCTCCTTCTGCCTCTCCCCAGCTCATGCTCTCTCCCTCAAATAAATACATAAAATCTAAAAAAATAAATAAAAAATAAAAAATTTAAAAAAAGATGAAACATTATAAACCAGCAGTGAGTCAATTTTACCAGCTTTCTCAGGACAACCATTGGGAATGATCCTCCCCTCTAAGAGGATAAAGAAGGGCAGAGGGCCCCAAGGCAGGCCTATCTGCTTGTTTCCTATAGCTGCTCTTGTTCCTGGGGGTTTAACCCCATTGAAAGGCCTGTGACCGAGGATTTATGATAGGTAGCTCTCTTAGACATCGATTGTCACAACACGCATGTATGAAACACTTAGGCATGCCAGTCACTGTGCTAAATGCTTCATGTGTAATTATTCAGTTAAACCTGGCAGCGAACCTGTGAAGTCAGTAGTATTCTTAATCATACAGATGAGGAAACTGAGGCACAGAGAAGTAATTTGTCCAAAGTCATACAACCAGAAATTGGAGGGAGTGGCATTCAAGACTCCAGAACTCACAATCTCAAGTGCTTTGCCATGGCCTAGTCCCCTGTCATCCTTTTTATGACTTCGTTTGTGGGAACAGATTGGTAGGTAACATTATTAGGGGTCGTAGCTAGCAGTATCATAGTTTCCAGAGCTGGAAGAAAGCAAAGAGTTCGTGTGGTCCAATCTACCCAAGCACCTCAACATGGAGGACAGGGTGGAGGTGTGGGGCAGAGCAACAGTGCTGCAATGAGAATAAAACACTCTTTTCTCTAGCATGTTCCTCATGCTTGCATTCCGTCAAACACTAAGTTTGTAGACATGCCTTCTTAAATATTTCTTGCCTCCCTTTCTTCTTCTCCATCCCTCAGGTCTGCCTAGAACTCTTAAAGCATCCAGCGTCTTCCCAAAAGCTCTCAGGACATCTGTCATACTACTTAGAGCAGTTCACAGCGTTCTTTCTGGGCTCATCTCCTGCTGCTCCCCCTTCCAACCTTGTTTTTTCTCACCGAATCAGTGATCATCCTTGGCTAAGCCATGTCATTTTGCATCTCAGAGCCTCCACTCACCTGGTCATGTACCCATCCCTTTGTCTGAGATACTTTCTTCCATTTTCCCAGTGTCATCACTGTTTTCCCAGTGGAAAGTAAACTCCTGCAGGACTACAACTGGACTTCCTTCAACTTGGTCACTCAGTGCCTAGCGGAGGGGTGGGTATGAATTTAGTGCCCAGTGCATTTTAGTTGGATGGATGGATGTGTATTTGGATGTATAGAGGGATGATAAATGAATGGAGGGAAATGAGGAGGACTAGCTGGGTGGCTGGCTGCAGAGGGATGGTTGGGTGGAAGGATGCATGAACGGATGCTTGAATGAATGGGTTAATGAGTGGATGGGCGCATGCGTGGATGACGGAACGTGTACATGGATGCTTTTGCCATAAGCTCTGGGGCCCTGCAGCTCCTGAGACCCCAACTTAATTCCAGAAAGTGAGTTAAAGCAATCATTACTATGATCTTCTGAGATGAAAGAGACAGATGAGGGCAACGGAGAAGAGAAGGCAAAAGCGAGTCTAATGATTTACTTATTTTACTGCGACCCCTCCACTAATCAGAAGTATTTAAACTTCTTTTAAGACTTTGGGATTTGGGGGATGGGGATGCAAGTCCAAGTGAGTACAGGAAGGAAGGGCAGGGAAAGCACCTGTCTTGGTGAGAGGCCAGGAATCCCTAGGAGTAATTCTGATCAGAAATACTGCTGTTAAGTCCCCCGCCTCCACCTTTCTCCCCAACCTATGACCTGCACATAGATGAATTCTGATCGATCAGTTTCCTGGTCGATCTCGCCAGCTGGCACGATCGATTAGGAATTCACAGATAGGTATGTTTTCAGAAGGAAGACTATGTCAATCAGGTTTACTCTTTTTTTCTGGCTTCCCTTAACTCTTTCATTCAGGACTTGAAAGTCGACACGGAACCCATGGGGAAACTGGTACCCAAAACATGGAAATGTTCAAAGGTCAACCGTTGGGTATGGGAAGCAACAAATTTATCATTAGCGTTCTTGCCAAAGAGAAGATAAGGGTTAGAAGGAAAGATGCGTTCATCTGCGAGTTCGGCTGGGCTTTTCCCTAATGTTATCATCATAGTCATTTGTTAAAGTGGGAAAATATTTGGAGATGAACAAGAGGAACACTCTTAGAAAGAGAGGTAAAGATATGAACTTCAGATAATTTAGCAAACAAGGAATAGAAATGGCCCATACTATATGTTGGCTAATGGAATTTAAATTAAAAAAATAAATTAATTTAAAGGAATGAATTCTACAAGCCCACCCCTTAAAAGAAATGATCTGTAAGCCTGAAAAAAAGGCTCAGCTCAGAAGACATACAAACTAAGAATAGCAGTAATATTAAATATTTGTGAACATGCAAGAAGTGAGCTCTATAGGTTGAAGTCTCCATTTGGAGATATATACATATATAAAGTCTCCTAAAAATGCACTGCATTTTGTGACCCAGAATTTTCCACTTTTGAGAATCTGTCATAGGAATTTATGATTGATGTGCACAAAAATCTAGCAATAAGGATGTTCTACATAACACTGTTTATAATACTGAAAAGAAAAAAAAATACCTAGCTGTTTCACAGCAGTGGATTATTTAAATTACGGTTGACTGATGTGATTGAATACTGCAAAGCCATTAAAAATCAAAGTGTGGTTGTATCATTTGCAATTATCTTCTCCCATTTGGTGGGTTGTTTTTTTTGTTTGGTCTTGTTGCTGGTTTCCTTTGGTGTGCAAAGGCTTTTTGTTTTGGTGCAGTCCCAAGAGTTTAATTTTACTTTTGTTTTCCTTGCCAAAGGAGACAATCTAGAAAAATGCCTCTATGGCTGACGTTGAAGAATACTTAGTCATGTGGAAACGTGTTCCTGATATACTGTTAAGTTAAAGTTTATAGAAAAGTGTACATAGGATGATCACATTTTTGCTGAAAAAAAATTTTAAATCCATACTTAGAAAAAAGTGGCAAGGATATATAATGAAGGAGGAATTATACATGATTTTCATTTTGTGCTTTCTTTAATATTTCTTGAAAATTCTAAAATAAATAGCTATTACTTTTAAAATAAAGAAACAGTTTCTTCTGCTGTGAAGAACTATAAACAAGTCCACGTCCCCACAACCACTCACTGTCTCTCTCTGCAGCTGAACTTGAGGAATGTACGTTCTCAACGTGGAGAGCCCTAAACCGCAACCTGCCCCACCCAGTGCTTTCCTGCCTGTCTCTGGACACAACCCTTTAGGACGCACATGGAACATAAATTCTGAGGGAACTGAGGTAATATCCTGAACTTGAATGGAACACAAACCCATGTGGGGAAATGTTCCCTGAATTCGGCCAATACCTGCCTGGTGAGAAAAATTTCATTTATTGCCACTTGGCGAAGAGTCAACTATACGATTCATATACTCTTGTTTAGTTACCTTAGGGAGGATGTGACCCTGGGACTCTCTTTCTGTTGACTCCCATAATGGCCCTCCCCCCTGTCAGAAAAATCTGTCCGTGTTCTCCTCGCCTCCTTTCTCTGAGGAATCAGCCCCACTTCATCCATGTTCTTGGTCCTTCCCATCCCGTTTCTTAGGCGGGATGGCAATCTTGTGTTCACTTTCAACATTCCCATCTTTCTGTCACACTGAGTTGGTCAACAAAATGACTTCTCTAGCTGAACCCACTGGCATCCTTCCTGCCCTGCTTTGTTCCCACTGACCTTTCTCCTGGGCTAGGAGAACTGACCTGGCTGCCCCTGCCAACGTCAACCAATCCATCCTGCACACTGCTTTCCTTTTTAAAATTATTATTGTTTTTTTATTTTTTTTTAAATTATTTATTTGAGAGTGAGAGAGAGTGCATGAGCAGGGTGGCAGGGGGAGGGGCAGAGGGAGAAGAAGCAGACTCCCCACTGAGCAGGAAGCCTGCGGTAGTGCTCCAATCTGGGACCCTGAGATCATGACATGAATCAAAGGCAGACTCACATTGCCTTCCAGAAGATTCTTCCAAAACACAAGTCTCATCTTATCTCTACCCCACTAAATTCCTTTGCCATTGCCTGCAATAGAGTTTTGCCAGTTGGAAAGTCTTTCAACTCTTCACCATTAGAGACGCCTTAAAAGAAGACCTAATGGGGAAAGTCCACATCAATACGATATCTATCATCTCGCCAAAGTTCCACATTTTTGATCGATATTTTCCATTCATTATATCTGTTTAGTAACTTAGTTGAATAATCAAATATGTCTTCAGTTAGTACAGACTGAAAATCAAATTATTGTAAATTAATGTTGTTTGTTTGGTCACCAACTCTTACATGCCTCAGATAGGTTCCTGGAGGAGGGCTGAGGAGAAAAGGCCTATTATAAAAGGTCTCGAAGAGGCTGGGAACTGCTGGCCCACGGGTAAAAGTCCTAATTCCTCGGAATGGCATTCAAGGCCCCTTCCCCATCTGCCTCTTCCAATAGCCTCCTTGACCATTCCTTCACATTGGCCCCATGCTCCAACCACTAAGTGCTTCTCTCCTCTCCCCACACCCTGGGCCATTGCTTTAGCTGGTCCTTCTACCTTAAGCTTGTCTCCTAAATTTTGGCTCATCCTTTAAAGGCCTTGCTCTGAATGCTTTCCCCAGCCCCCATTTAGAATTAATATCCCCCTTCCTTAGAACTCCCGGAGGTCCTGTACATTTCAGGCCACATCTTATTATTGTTATTTATAACATGGCTCTCTCCTCCTGAGCCCCTCGAGGGCAATGACCAAGAGTTACAGCAATGCCATTGGAGCACCTACTGGGTCTTGACTGTCGTCAAGACTCATTGAACTCTGTACTGACAGGCTTGAACTCCAGAGTGTGATACCGTCCTTCGGTGAGATCCAAATGCATCACCATTCACTAAACTTGGGTTTTCCTCTGGATAAGAAAATTGATTTCGAAACTTTGAAGTAAATTGCCCTGGTTTGAATCCCAGATCTGCCCCTTAGTAGGTGGTGACCTTGGGCAAGTCACTTAATCTTGCTCTGGTCACTCTCTGAGTAATGAGTGCTAAACATTAACGTTCCAGGATGGTGATGCGGAAAGAATAAAAAATAAGCTTTAAAATATCCATCACATAGTAGGCTTTCTATTAATTCTATTTCCCTCTTTTTATGAGAAATGAGCTTGGTAAACTCAATGATCCCAGGCTACTCCATTCATAGAAAAGAACACTTTAAGCTCCTACTTCAAAAGAAAACTTTGGATTTAGCATTTAGGGCTAGCACTTAGCTTCATTCCTTTTCCCCCTCCTCACCCCAACTTCAACCCATCACTGCTTTGATTACATGACTTTGCTTCAGCTCCCCCCACTGAAATTGCCTCCTGGCCATCATTAAGCGAAGAGAACAGGAGTTTGCCCCTCCGAATTATCGAACAGAGATTCTGACCTTATTTCTTCTTTAAAGAACTTCTTGCAAATTGATGTCCCGATGCAGGCATTGCATTTATCAAGACCGAGGAAAGTCCTTCCAAAACTGTAGCTGGTTCTGCTTCGGGGCACCAGAGAAGGAGAGGGAGAAGCCAGCGAGGAAAGAGAACAGCTCAGGGCTGAGACCCACAGCAGCAGCACCAGGCGGCCCGGGCAGAGGCCGACAGCCTTGGGCCGAAGCTGGGGCTCCATCTCCCGCTCCAGATTCCCGCCCGCAGCCTTCAGCTGCTCACTCAGAGCTGCGCAGGGCTAGGGCTTGGCAAAAGAGAGGGGGCTGGGTCCGGGGCAATGACCCCATCTCAGCTTCCCCAATTTCTGTTTGAGGATGCTAAGGAGCTTGGGGCTAATGGGGCTGGAGAGGAGGTGAGGAAGTCCACGGAGGATGCTGATAACACCGTTTCCAGAGTTACTCTTCCTCTGTCTGGGGCGGCTGCCTCAGGCTGGGGAAGGGCTGACTGGCAGATTTAGGGAAGGACAATGGTCAGGGCTTCCCTGTGCGGTCCTTTTGACAAACACAGGATATCCTGGCTGGGCAGGAAAGGTCCATTCAGGATGTGTGTCCGACCTGGATTCCACCTGGGAGTTTCAAAGGATCCTGAAGGTCTCCACCCTCCACTGTTTCAGTTCTGGGCACATCTGTCCCTATTCTTGCGTGTGCCCCCACCCCCCAGTTACATCTCTCCCTGTGAATCTCTCTCTCTCCTTCACACACACACACACACACACACACACACACACACATTACATTTCTCCCTGTGGATCTCTCTCTCTCTCTCACACACACACACACACACACACACACACCCCAATCACAACTGTCCTGATGGATCACACACACACACACACACACACACACACCAATTACATCTCTCCCTATAGATCTCTCTCTCTCTCTCTCTCTCTCTCTCTCACACACACACACACACACAGAGACACAGCAATTTCCCCCCTCTGCAGTGGATACTTTGGCCCACCCCTTGATGAGCCATCCCAGCCCCACTTTGATTCTATTTGGCTGTGAAATAACTCTAGGTCAGTCTGCTGGTAATTAAATGGCACATTTAACACTGATTCCAGTGGCAAAAACGTTAGGCTGCTTCAGGAATAGAAAAACTCAAGTTAGCCCATGTATCAGCTCCTCTCGCAGACCTGAGCAGGGAGAAGATGGAATCTGGTGGTCTCTGATGTGATGAGGGAGCAACGGAAAGATTCTTCGGCCTGCACCCAGCTATGTCTGTCCCTCGACCCGCCGTCCCCCCACCCCGTCCCCGACTGCCTGTCCCCCTTACCTTCACCACCCTGCCTCCCTTCTCCATGCCAGCCTGACTTGGTGGCATTTACTGTCCACAATTGCCTTCCTTCTGACAGCAAGATAAGGCCCACAGCATGGGAGTGGAAGGGAGTGCTAATTTAGGAATGGAGAGAGCATACAAGGACCAAACCAGGAAGGCAGGCTTGGAATAGGGGAGGAGGGACAAGGCAGATAAGAGGGGGCCGGGGATGGTCTCAGAAGAATTGGGCGGTTTGGCTAACGATTGGCAGAAAGAGCAGGTTAATGGTTGTTCTCCGATGATTAAACATGTGCTTATAACCTCACTATCTGTCCTCCTCAGGGGAATGTTCGGTTGTGCTTAATTCTGGAGTTGGGAAAGTTCTTTATATATTCTCGATACTAGTTCTGTGTTAGATATGTGGCCTGCAAATATTTTCTCCCAGGGGGGAACTCGTCTTTCATCTTCTGAACAGGGTCTTTTGCAGAATCAATGTTTTTCCTTTTATGGATCATGGTTTTAGTGTCAAGTATAAGAACTCTTCACTTAGCCCTAGACCCCAGGGGCTTTTCTCCTATGATTTCTTATAAAAGTTTTATAGTTTTATACTTTCCATTGAAATCTATGACCCAGTTTGAATTAATTTTTCTGTAGGATGTGGTTAGGTCAAGCAGGTTCATAGTTTTGCCGATGGATATCCAATTGCTCCAGCACCATTTATTAAAAAATCTATCCTTCTTCCATCAAATTGCTTTTGCACCTTTGTCAAAAATCCGTTGTCTGTAATTATAGGTGGCTATGTCTAGATTCTCAATTCCGTTCCATTGACCTATGTGTCTGTTCCTCTGTCACTGTCACACAATCTTGATTATTGTAGCTATAGACAATGTCTTGAAATTGGGTAGACTGAGCCTTCCAACTTCTTTCTTTTCACAATTATTCTAGCTATTCTAGTTCACTTGCCTTTCTATATAAATTTTAGAATAATCTTGTCTATACCTACAAAAAAAACCTTGGTGGAATTTTGATAGGGGTTGTGTTAAATCTGTGTATCAGTTTGGGGAGAATTGATATCTTTATTAGATCGAGTTTTCAATTGAATAAACATGTTATGCCTCTTTATTTATTTGGATCTCCTATTTCTTTTGTCAGCATTTGGTAGTTTTCAGCATCTAAGTCCTGTACACTAAAGTATTTTATTTTTGAAGGAGCATTTGGAAATGGTGTCATGTTTTAAATTTTGGTGTCTGTGTGTTCGTTGCAAATATATAGAAATACAGTTGAGTTTTGTATATTGATGTTGTATCCTGTGACCTTGTTGAAATGATTTATTAGTTCTAAGAGATTTTTTTGTAGATTCCTTGGTATTTTAAAAAATTATTTATGTATTTATTTGTCAGAGAGAGAGAGGGAGAGAGTGAGTGCACAAGTGGGAGAGCAGCAGGCAGAGGGAGAAACAGGCTCCCTTGCTGAGCAAGGAGCCCCATGGTGGACTTGATCCCTGACCCTGGGATCATGACCTGAAGAGAAGGCAGACGTGTAACCGACTGAGCAACTCAGGCATTTCAATTCCTTGGTATTTTCTATGTAGATTATCATGTCATCCTCAAATAGGGAGTTTTATTTCTTCTTTTCATCAGTATTTTGTACATTCCAAGATCCGCGTCCTATAAATGGTATTATATTTTAAAATTTGGGTTCCACATGATCACTGTGAGTTGCTTTTTTGCTTTTCTATTTTCAATTTCATTGATTCCTAGTCTTACCTTTATTATTTCTTTCTTTCTGTTGGCTTTGGATTTGTCATGCTCTTCTGTTTTCAGTTTCTTGAGATAGGATCTTAGATTATTTATTTGGCAGCTTTCCTCATTTTAATGTAAGCATTTTATATTATAAATTTTTCTTTGGACACTATATTAGCTCTATCCCACAACATTTGATATGTTGTATTTTTATTTGTAGTCAGTTCCATGTACTCTAAGATTTTTCCATGAGACTTCTTCTCTGACCCATGAATTATTTCAATGTCTGTTGTTTACTTTCAAAATGTTTGGACATTTTCTTGCTTTCTTCCTGTTAACTGATTTTTAATTTGATTCCACTATGGTCTGAAAACATGCTGTATGGTTTCAAATTTTTTTTAAAGATTTATTTATTTATTTGAAAGAGAGAGAGAGAGAGAGAGATTGAGCAGGGGCCGGGGGAGGGGCAAAGGAAGAGGGAGAGGGTCGACCAGACTTCTTGCTGAGCAGGGAGCCCCACGTGGGACTCGACTCCAGGACCCTGAGATCATGACCTGAGCTGAAGTCAAATGCTTAACCCACTGATCCACCCAGGCACCCCTCATTTCAATTTTTTATTTCAAATTTGTACAGGTTTGTTTATGGTCCAGGATATAGTCTGTCTTGCTGTGTGTTTCATGAACTCTTGCCAAGAGTGTGCATTTTGCTCTTGCTGGGCAGAGTGTTGTACAAATGTTGACTAGGCATTGCTGGTAGACAGTGTTGGTTCTTCTATATCTTTGCTGATTTTCTATCTTGTTGTTTTTCAGTTGTGGATTGACTATAATTGTGGATTTTAAAATTTTTCTCTTTTAATTTTATCAGTTTTTGCTTCATATATTTTATAGCTGTCTTGTTTGGTGTACACATTTAAGATTACTATGTCTTTATGATGGATTGACCCTTTTATCACTATGGAATTTCCCTCTCTGTACTTGAAAATTTTCCTTGCTTCAAGTCTATCTACTTTATATGATATTAATATAGCTGTTCCCACTTTCTTTTGATTAATGTTTGTATGGTGTATCTTTTTCCATCCTTTACTTCCAACCTAATTATATTGTTATATTTAAAATGTGTTTCTTGTCGACAGTATTGTTGGGTCATGTTTTGTTTATTTTTACTCCATACCACCAATCCTTGTGTTTTAATTGGTATATTTAGATCATCAACATTTAATGCAAATATTGAAAAGTTAGGGCTTAAGTATGCCATTTAATATTACTTTTATTTGTTCTTTCTGTTTTCTTTGTCCTACCACTTGAACATTTTAGAATTCCATTTGAGTTATCTATAGTGCTTTTAAGTGTATCTCTTTGTATAGCTTTACTAGTGGTTGTTGTATTACATTTTACATACACCACTATCCCAGTCTAGTGGTGTCAACAGCTTACCACTTTAAGTGAAATGTAGAAACCTTAACTCCCCTACTTATAATGCAATTGTCTTAAATATTCCCTCTATATACATTTAGGGTCACACTAGACAGTGTTATAATTTTTGTTTAAAAAAATCAAGTGTTAATTTTAGTCAACTCAAGAGGAAAAGGAAGGTATATTGTATTCACCCATATTGTTACTCTTTCCATTGCTTTTTCTTCCTTCTTGATGATACAAGATTTCTTCTTCTGTCATTTCCTTTCTGCTTAGAGAATTTCCTTCAGTTATTCTTTTAGAGTAAGTCTGCTATTGACAAATTCTCTTTGTTTTCCTTCATCTGAAAATGTTTTATTTGCCCTCTTTTCTTGAAGGATATTTTCTGTGGATTTAGAATTCTGAGCTGATGATTCTTCTAACATTTCAAAAATGTTCCATTTCCTTTTGGCTCATATGGTTTCTAATAGAGAAATCCACTTTCACTCATTGTTCTTTGCCTATAGGTTAGTCTCTGACTGCTTTCAATATTTTTTCTTTGTGTTTAGTTTTGAGAACTTTTGTCTACTAGAGTGGATTTCTTTGAATTTATTCTGTTCATAATTCACTCAACTTCTTGAATGTGCACATTTATGTCTTTGGTTAAATTTCAAAACTTTTCAACCATTATTTATTCAAATACTTTTTCAACCCCTCCTTCTTTCTATTCTCCTACTGAAAATCTGATGACATGTATGTTAGACCTTTTGTTGTATTTCCATAGGTCATTGAGGCCATGATTCTTATTTTTTTCAAGCATATTTTCCCTCTTGTCAGATTGGGTGATTTTATTAATGTATCTTCAAGGTTACCAATTATTTTCTTGTTCCCTCCATTCCATTAAGTCTTAATTTCAGTTAGTGTATTTTTCAGTTCTAAAATTCCATTTTGTTCTTTGTATCTTCTTTCTATTTCTTTACTCAGTTTTTTCTATTTTTTGAATTTGTATCAGATGTCTTGGTAATGATCACCAAATTATTTTTACAATGGCTCCTTTAAAATCTTTGTTAGATAATTTCAACATCTATGTCATATTGCTGTTGGCATCTACTGATTGTCTTTTTTCATTCAAGTTGAGCTTTTCCTAATTTTTGGTACGATGAGTGATTTTCAGTTGAAATCTGGACATTTTTGATATTATGTTATGAAATTCAAGATTTTATTTAAGTATTATGTTTTAGCTGACTTCTTGAAATACTACTGGAAAGGGACTAGCAGGGAGAGAGCCACCTCATTACTTCCAGAGGGAAATTCAGGCTCCCACTCAGCTATTGTTGACACCTGGGAAGGAGGCTCTTTTTTTTTTTTTTAAGATTTTTTTATTTATTTACTTGACAGACAGAGATCACGAGTAGGCAGAGAGGCAGGCAGAAAGAGAGAGAGAGGAGGAAGCATTCTCCCCGCTGAGCAGAGAGCCCGATGCGGGTCTCAATCCCAGGATCCTGAGATCATGACCTGAGCCAAAGGCAGAGGCTTTAACCCACTGAGCCACCCAGGTGCCCCGATGGAGGGTCTTTTTACTTCTGAGGGGCTATGGGAACTCCTGACCTCCACCAAGCCTCTGCTGATTTCACTCTAGCTGGGATATCACAAGTGCCCCATTACTACTCCCCACTGTGGTCTCTAGTGTTATTGCAGGGCGATGATGACCTTGTTACCCCTGGATGGTGGTAAAAGTTCTGACTCACTACTAGGCTCTCTGATACAGCCCTGTCAGGGAGACAAAGTGGGTACTTCATTACCACAGGGTGGGGATTGAAGTCCAGATTCCCCACATGGTCTCCACTGATGGTTGGAAGAGAGTGGGTATGCCTTGTTACTGCCTGGTGGACATGGAACTTTTGGCTCCCCACTTGACCTTCTCTGCATCACCCCAATGGAGAAGGGAAATTAGAGTGCCTCGTTATAGACTGGTGAGGGTGAAGATGTAGGTTCTCCTCTTGGCCTTGCTGGTGGGGGTAAGGTCACAGTTTTTTTCTGTCTTTCTAGGCTGCCCTTTCCTAGTCCTCTGGCTAGAGAGATATGGTTTTTGTTGGGCTTTAAAAAAAATCTCTGTCAGTTGGCCTTTCCAGGTTGCTGGCTTCTCTAGTACCAAGTTTTGAATATATGAGGCAATAAGAAAACATGGGGAGCTCACAACCATGTCATTCCTCAATTCTCAACTTCCTTAGCTCATGGGTCTTCTTTCCATTTGTCAGTGTCTTCTTATGTTTGATTTACTTATGATTGTCTAGAGTTTTAAGTTATATTTAGTAGGAGTGATAGGGAAATGTACTTCTCTACTTCTTTCTGGAAACAGAAGTTCCTCACAGTCTTTTATAGCCTAATCTCAGTAGTGATGCTCCATCACTGTTGTATTATATCTGTTAGAAACAAGTCATTAGGTACAGCCCACACATAAAAGGAGAGGATTATTTAAGGGCATGGATGTCAGGAGATGGGAATCACTGGAGGCCATTTTAGAAGGATGCCTGTCACACAAGAGCTACTCAAATTATGGCCTCCAGACCAGCAGCAGTGACATGACCAAAAAATTTTTAGAAATGCAAATTCTCTGGTTCAAACCCAGACCCACTGAATCAGAAACTCTGAGAGTGGGGGCTAGCACTCATTTTAACAAGCCCTGCAGGAGATTCTGATGTATTTTATTTTTAAATTTTTTTTAAAGATTTTATTTATTTATTTGACAGAGAGAGGTCACAAGTAGGCAGAGAGGCAAGCGGGGTGGTGGGGGGGAAAGGCAGGCTCCCTGCTGTGCAGAGAGTCTGATGTGGGGCTTGATCCAAGAACCCTGAGATCATGACCTTAGCGGAAGGCAGATGCTCAACCCACTGAGCCACCCAGACACCCCAATTCTGATGTATTTTAAAGTTTGAGAACCATTTCTCTAAGTCATTTACTAAGATTTTTCATTAGCTTCTGCTTGATCACTTTAGGTAAGAGGGTGCCACCTATCTATCCTGCAAAACAACCCATTTTATTTTTCAGCTCCTAGTATTTTATTACATAAATAATCCATATTCATTGTGGTAAAATTAGATAATAGAAATAACCAAAAGAAAAAAATCTGCTTACCCCTACCAAAAGATAAGCACTGCTAAACTTTTGCTATATATTAATTGTCCAGGTTTTAAAGATACATATATTCACAAAAAGACATACATCCATACATAGAAATCTACAACCTGATTTTTTGAAACTTAATCAATTCTATTTTTGAATGATCCTAACAGAATGTATGTCCTTGTGTTGAGCTCAAATTTGCCTTTTTGTAATTTGCAATTTAATTCAGTTTTGCCTCTTGAACTACAACTGACAAGTCCGTTTGTTCTGCTACATAAGCTTTCAAATATGGGTAGCAAGTTATCATGTAACTCCTATCAAGCTAAATATATCCCATTCTTTGAACATGTTCTCTTATCATAATGCTCCTAGAACATTTGCCATAGTGTGGTGTACCCTCTGACAATATTCTTGTTCAGTGGCTCTCAAAGTGTGGTCCTAAAACAAGCTTTATCTGGGAAATTACGAGAAATGCACATTCTTGGGCCTCACCCCAGACCTACTCAGCAGAAACTCTGTGGCAGAGCCTGTAATCTGTGCTTTAACAGGTCTTCTGGGTGATTCTGATGCATGCTGAGAACCAATGATTCAATTGATTTCCATATTAAGGAGTAGATATGGTCTGGATTTCATTCATGCTGGGCATGATCTATTTCATTCATGCTGGGCATGATCTATTTCATTCATGCTGGGCATAATCTATCTATCTATCTATCTATCTATCTATCATCTATCTATCTATCATCTATATATCAGAGATTATATTTTCTTTTTTTGGCAGCTGCATTTAGTTCTTTTGGCTCATATAAACTTTCTTTCTTTTTTTTTTTTAGATTTTATTTATTTATTTGACACAGAGAGAGATCACAAGTAGGCAGAGAGTCAGGAAGAGAGAGGGGGAAGCAGGCTCCCTGCTGAGCAGAGAGCCCGATGCGAGGCTCTAGGACCCTGAGATCATGACCTGAGCCAAAGGCAGCGGCTTAATCCACTGAGCCACCCAGGTGCCCCTAAACTTCCAGCAAACTAAAATACTCAGTTATTTTCATACGAACTGTTTTGTCAGGTGCCCTTAGTCTATACTAGCATATGGATTAAAAAAAAAAAAAAGCTTTAACTTGGGCTCTTGATAGTTTTATTGGTTTAATTGCATCTTGAGTTTTTCTTCCCCAGCTTTATTGAGATATAATTGACATATAGCACTGCATAAATTTAAGGTGGACAATCTTAATTCTCCTTTTGATTCCTTCTTGGACCCATTTGTTTTCCAGAAGTGTGTTGTTTAGTTTCTACATGCTTGTACATTTTCCAGCTCTCCTTTTGTTGTTGATTTATAGTTTTACACCATGTGGTTAAAGAAGATATGTAGTATGATTTCAACCTTCTTAAATTTGCCAAGACTTGTTTTGTGTCCTATTATGTGATTTATCTTAGAGAATGTTCTATGTGCAATTGAGAAGAATGTGCATTCTGTTGCTGTTGAATGAAATGTTCAATAAATGTCTGTTAGGTCCATTTGGTCTGATGTATGGTTCAAGTCCAACATTTTCCTGTTGATTTTCTGTCTGTATAATCTAGCCGTTGCTGAAGGTCCCCTACAATTATTGTATTTTTGTCTATTTCTCCCTTTATATTTGTTAGTATTTGCTTAATATATTTAGGTACTCTGATATTGGGTGTATATATAGTTATGATCCTTATACATTCTTTATGAATTAATCTCTCTATCATTATATAATGACTTTTTTAGTTTTGTTACTATTTTCAACTTACAGTCTTTTGTCTGATGTAGGTATAGCTACCTTACTGCCTGTCTTTCTCATACATGGAATTTCTTTTTCCACCCCTTCACTTTGTACCTGTGTGTGTCCTTAAAGCTAAAGAGTCTCCTGTTGGCATCACATGGTTTATTCTGGTTGCTTCTTTTCCCCATCCAGCCATTCTATTTCTTTTGATTGGAGAATTTAATCCCTTCATAGGTGGAGTAATTATTTATAGGTTAGGAGTTACTAGTGCTGTTTTATTCATGGTTTTTGGATGCTTTGAAGTTTCTTTGTTCCTTTCTTCCCTTCTTGCTGCCATCCTTTGTGAATTTATGATTTTCCATGGTATGCTTTGATTCTCTTCTGTTTATCTCTTGTGAATCTACTGTATGTAGGTTTTTGCTTTGTGGTTATCATGAGACTTGAATAAAACACCTTATTGATATAACAGTTTATTTTATGCCAATAAAATTTAACTTTGATTACATTAAAAAACTACTATTTCACTTCCTCCTTTTATGTTTTTTAAAAGACTTATTTATTTGAGAAAGAGAGTAGGGGAGGGGCGGAAGGAGAGGGAAAGAGAATCCTCAAATAGATTCCCTGTGGAGTGGAGAGCCTTACGCAGGGCTTGATCTCGAGATCCTAAGGTCACAACCTGAGCCAAAGTCAAGAGTCTGGCACGTAACTGACTGAGCCACTTATTTTATATTTTTGATGTCATAATTTATCTTGTTTTATGTTATATATCCATTAACAATTATTATGGCTTTATTTATTTATTTATTTAAAATTTTAGCCTGGTCTATCCCTACATGGCCCTGAATCAGGGACTGATCCAAGGGAGTCTGGATGTTAAGTCCCACAGCACTCACATGCACAACTTACTCCTACCCTCAGGCATCAAGCCCTCCCAGCCTGCTGAACAGGGCCTGTCCTCACCCACCAGGCTATAATCTTGAGGCCAGCAACTTTCTGCATGCTGTCACTGGCCAGAAAGCCTGAATGATTGTCAACATGAGACCCCACACAGTCCTGAGGTCCTGGGGGCCACTTTGTCTTAGCTACAGTTATTTTTAGTACTCTGTCCTTCAACTTTTATACTCAAGTTAAGTGGCTAATACACCACCATTATTATAGCCTTAGAGGATTCTGAATTTGACTGCATACTTACCTTTACCAGTGTTCGTATATTTTCATGGCTGCAAAACCCACTAATAACTTTTTGGAAGTTTTCTTTTAGGTTACAGGCTGATTTTCACTTTCTGGTTTAAAAATTATTTTACTTTGGTCTTTCAACATTTAATTATATGTCTTACAGAGGATTTCTTTGAGTTTGGTGACATATGAGCTTCATTAACTTCCCAGATTTGGAGAGTTCTTGGCCATTTTTCTTTAAATAAGCTTTCTGCCTCCACTCCCTTACTTCTTCTCTGGAACTGCAATCATTTGCAAATTGCTTCTTTTGATGGTATCCCCATAGATCCGTTTTTCATTCTTTTTTCTTTGTTCTTCTCTGACTGGATACTTTCAATATTCTTTTCTCCTCCTCCTCCTCCTCCTTCTCCTCCTCCTTCTTCTTCTCCTTCTTTTTAAGATTTATTTATTTGAGAGAGAGAGAGAGAGAGAGAGAGAGAAAATGGGAGGAGGGGCATAAGGAGAGGGAGAGCAAGAATCTCAAGCAGACTCCTTACTGAGCATGGAGCCCAATGCAGGGCTTGATCCCACAACACTGAGATCATGACCTGAGTTGAAATCAAGAGTCGGATGCTTAACTGACTGAGCTGCCAGGGGCCCCTCAAAGTTTCTGTCTTCTAAGATATTTTCCTTCTGCTTGATTCACTCTGTTCTTGATACTCTCTAATGCATTCCCTCCATTTCTTTCATTATGTTCTTCAGTTCTAGAATTTTTAAATGATTTTTATCACCTTGTTAAACTTCTTGTCTTGTTCATGTATTGTTTTTCTTATTTGTTTGAGTTGTCATTCTGTGTTTTCTTGTATCTTAGTGAGTTTCTTTAACACAGTTATTTTGAATTCTTTTCTGGGTAAATCACAGATCTCCATCTCTTTGGGATGAGTTACTGGAAGATTTTGTGATCCTTGTTGTGTCATGCTTCCTTGATTTTTGATGTTCCCTGAAGTTTCGCAATCCTGTCTTCACATTTGGAGTAGCAGCCATCTTCTCCAGTCTTTACTGCTTTTGGGAGAGAAATACCTTCTGTCAGTCTTGCTAGGGATTCTGAAGGGTCTGTGGATACACCTTCTCCACACTCCTTGCTCCCTCTTGTGGCAGAATTCTTAAATAGGGCATGTCTCTTCTCCATCTTGAAAAGCACCAAAGAGTGCCCACAGCCTCACTTTTTTCCTCTCAAAGGTAGTACTAAGGCTCAAGCTTGCAGTCTCTTCCTGGCCCACAGATCTGGGTCAGTTTTCTACATGTGCTCACTAGTCACCTGACAAACCTTGCTCTTGTCACCATGAGGAGCATACAAGGCAGCCTGCCACAGGTTGGAGGTGTGTGGGGGTTAAGTTCAAAGAGTGTTGATGGTGCCATGGCCAGTTGGAAAGATTTGAGATTGAGGTGTCCCTAGTGGCTCATAGGCAGCCTTCTTGATGGAGTCCATCATGCAGTTAGTAAGATCTGCATCCTTTTAATACTCTCCAAGAGTCCTATCTGTTGCTTTTCCAGTCTCTTTCCACCCTTCAATAATACAGCTCACTATTCAGTACTCTGGATGGGGTAAGGGTGAGAAGAGCTTCTTTGGCAGTGTCTCACACCAATTGCTGGATGCTCAATCACATGCTCTTATTCTCGCCTGTGGGGAAAAGTCGTGGGCTGAGATCTTTCTTGGCCCTTGCTGTGTTACCTCAGAAGAGGGATGATGCAGGTAAAGTCATACTGTACCTCTTACTCTCTTCAGTACATCCAAACTTATATTTTTTGCTCCAAAAGTATGCTGGACTTTCTCAGCTGGAAACCCGGAGTTCCACAAAGGCTCTGTCATCTGTGAGTGATTGTCTAAGATGGTGTTTTCTAGGTGATCTTGGAATGTGGCCAAGAGGGCCCGGAGACAGTCCACAGGTCAGTGAAGGGTCCACAACCAGGACTGAGGTCTGTTAATTAATTCTGTGGTCTGTTAATTAAGTTAATTAAGGTCTGTTAATTAAGTTAATTCTGTGGGTGGGTGACACTTCTCCCAAGTCTGTTGGTGTATGGTGCTGGATTCCATAGGTCCCACAGAGGCACTTTTGTCTGTATGTGGATGCCACCAAATATTTGTTGAAGAGGAGGACATGAACAAGAAACTTCCTATTCAGGCATGGTGCTGATGTCACTCACTTTATCTTGGGCTTGGCTTTAGTTTCAGTCTTAGAGGTATTTTGGACTTGAGGGTTTGTTGTTACCAATTTCCATCATCTGCAGTATTTGCAAGTATGTGTTTATCCACTGTGTTAATAAAAAAGTATAGAAATGCTGAAAAGAGTGCAGGACTAATAACAGAGCCCTGGGCAAAGTGTTGGAAATGATGTTCCAGGTTCAATGTGATTTAGCAAAATATTTATGGTACTTTGGCAATTAGATTAGAGCACAACCTTTGGAGTTAACAGGCACAAGAGACATCTTAAGGCAGACCTATAGATTACACACACACACATACACACACACACACACAGACACACACACACAGACACACAAAGTTTTCTTTTCTTTAAACTTAACTTTAACATTTTCTCCTGTCATTAAATATTCTTCTATGAGACCTTTTATAAGTATTGCATTCCATTATATAGATGTAGCACAATTTTGTTAACAAAGCCCTTATTTTTGACAGTTTGGTTGCTGATGGATAAGATTTTGACAGCTGAAAATCCTAAAAATGATGAAAAACAATTTTTTTCTCATTTCCAAAATGCCATGAATTGTAAGAGCCAACATCAATTTAAATAGCAGCTTTTAAAGGAAAAATTATAAGAAACACTACATCAAGAATTCATTAAAAAGTGATCTAAATTATCCCTGTAATTTTTAATATATGCTACTTTCCTTTTTAGAAACATTACCAAATTCTGAATGTGTTTTTCACATTCAGTGTCTGAAGATTTTCCTGAATTGCTCTTCTCCTCCCGCATTCCAAGTGATCTGCTACTTTTCATAATGTTCTTATAATACTTGGTCTCTTTGGCACCTTTAATCTCATGACATGGCAAGTATAGGAGGTAAGATTTTCAGACTGTACATTTAGATGTGTAAGACATATAACTTTACAGTTTATGACTTAACTTGATTTCTACTTTGAACCCTCCATCTTGGATTGGTGGGAAATCTTAGCACAATTATTTCTTGAGTTCTTTTCTCTTCTGGAATTTCACTCTCAGAGATTTATTTAACATGCAGTCACTAGATGGGAATATTTGGTGCCAGTGTTTCCTTTCCATGTGGTCTGTCATGTCTAGTTCCAGTTGCTTCTCAATGCCTTCAAGCTCCACTTGGGACACAAGTGGACCACAAGGCTGCACCACGTACCTTTAGATGAACCTCGGGTGCCATTTCCTTTTTGCTCTCTTTTCCTAGGTTCCTACTACTACCAAGAGGTGGAACCTAGATCCCTTCTTTCTTGGGCCTTGTTTATTTTCTAACCTGCCACATTATCCTCTGGAGGAAATAAGAAACGGATGAATTCTTGGCTTGAATGAGGGGGGTGTGGGGCAGAAAGAGGAAAATACAGGGGTAACAAAGCACACGTTACTGTCTCCATTTTTTTTTTTTTCTGTCACGAAATATAGCAGATTTGGTCTCCATGTACTATTTGGTTGGAAACTTAGTTTCATTTTTTTCCCCTAATTGAGTTATTTGTCTCTAGAAGTTAAACAGCTTCTCTTAAAACTCAACCAGACCCCAAGACAGATAGATTTTTTAGAACCTGGCAGCTGTTCCTCATGAAGTATGCTCCACCAGGGTAGAGATTTTTATCTGTTTTGCCTCAAGCATCCAGAGCAGTTTCTAGCATATGCTGCCTCATTTTGAGTAAAACTTAGGTATCCAAAGTTAATGTACAGTTGCAATGACAATTAGATGAATTGATCTCTTCTACATGTTGCGAAATTCTAAGTCGTCCTTTTGTAACTTCTTTTTCAGTTCTGAGGCTGACAGTTTCTTCTCATCTTGAATATAACGTGCTTCTTAATTTCAGAAACACTGGACGATTTTAAAAGTGCATAGCTCAGCGTTGAAGAAATCTGCAGGGCAGCTGACAACCAGGAAGAGGCACAGTAAGGGCAGTGCTTTGATTTGTCTGATCTTAGGCGTGGAACACTTGGGCAAATGGTAGGAGGAGAGACATAGATGAAGGAGCTTTGGCTAGCAGGTGAATGGTTTGGAGTGGCAGGAAAGGTCAGCGCAGGTGGCATGGGATGGACTGATATATGGGAAACACTTAGATGGCCACGACATGGGGTTGGTTTGAAGAGATGGTGCCCAGGGGGAAATGGCAGTACGTATGGAAACAAAAGGATGAATGTAAGAGATAATAAGAAGCATAGTCTGCCTTAGAAACTTAGTCTGTGAAAAGAATGAGGGAGCAACAAGAATCCATGGAAACTCAGAATTTCAAATCTGGATGTCTAGGAAAACAGAATACTATTGGCAGAACCTGGGAATGAGGAAGAGGAGTTACTGTGGAAAGAAGACAAAGATCCTGGTTTTGGACTTTTGAATTTAAAATATTAGTTGCTAACATAGGTCTTACTAATTGATCTCTGTGGATATGATTGCTTTAAAATATCAGAATTTGCTCAGAATAAACTCTTGCCTGTACATCTATGTCAATGATAAGGCTATAAGAATGACTTTGATAAATATCTTACTGCAATCCAATTATGCTCTATTATCAGCATTCTGCTGGTGGGCCAAACTAGTAATGCTAAAAATAGGAAGTGAGATGAGCTCTCATGGCATTTTCTTGGCGAACTCCTATTAGACCCCGGTGATCTCCATTGCCTCGTTCAATAGTCCAGTCTAGACTTTGCAGAGGCCACTTTTATGGGCCCAGCATGCTTCCACTGTGCTACTCTGCTGAAGAGGGCACCTTTAAAAATGCACAGTGTCTGAACATCTTCAGTCTCCTGGCAGCGCCATGATTCAAGGGGCTGCTCCATATGTGGCTCAACCATTAGAAGCACAGTTAGCTGATATTTTCCAAATGTGTGCATTTCAGGGTCCATCTCAGGATCCATCTCTTGAGCTGAGGCCACGCACTTCCTGGGCAGCCCCAGCCAACAGCTGGAACCAATGGTGGAGGCAGTAAGGTCTGGCCATCTCTTCCCATTGAGGGATACCTTTCATGGGGAATCTTCATTCCAGAGGTCCCTGTTGTGTTGGCTGAGGCTCTGTCAGTTCTGCATCAAGGTTTGAGGCTCTCCCTGCCCCAACTCCTTCCTCTCCCCTTACCTTTCCCAAACATCTCCTACTAATACATCTCTTACACTCTTAACTGCACCTCTGAGTCTGCCTCCTGGAGGACCCACTGACAGAAATGTAATTTTTCTATGCTTTCCTGACATTGGTCCTGGGATTAAATGTCTAAGTTTTGGGGACAGGAGGGCCAGAAATAATTTGTTTAACATGAAGTTCCAAGGAAAAGATCTCCAAATTCTTTCAGTCACTTGAGCTTTGGTTCTTTCTCAACAATATTAGCCCTACTCTTTAATATTTGAAAATAGTTCCCCTTGATATGAAAGATGGCATCCCCATAGGGTTCAGCTTTCTTTCTGTCAACACTATCTTCCCTAAGGGGTAGTTCTGTTCTCTTGTGGTTCTTCTTTAGATAAGCATGGTTAAAAAATTGCCCCTGGGCATATTTATAGTCCCTAGTTCTCTACTTTTTAATTTTCCTAACCAGGACTTCAAAATCACTAATAATACTTTATGCTATAGAGATGTCTGTAGTTTTATAAAACATGTTCACATTTATTCTTCCACTAGATTCTTATAACAAACTTGTGAAGTAGGTTGCAAAGTTGTTCTTCATCATTATCATTATCATCATCATCATCATCATCATCATCATTTTGTAGATGGAGGAACTGGGGTGTAGAGGTATTTAATGGGCAACCAGTCACCCAGCCAGTACTATCAGACCTGAGGCTTGAACTCAGCTCTTCTGAAGCATAACACAGGGAAGCCTCTCCTCTACCACACAACCTCTCAAGATGTGGTTTGAGTTTGTACTGGTGGTTTCAGTGAGTCTAACTTGTATCCCCAGATGCGCTTCAGTGGTGTTGGGCTCTCAGAAGGTTTCCACATGTTTTGGCAACACATACATAGCAGGATGGTGTACTTCTGAGTTGGCCATGTGGGACTAACCTGTGTCCTGTCCACTCTACATAGTAGGAACTGCTGCATGAGCTATTGATGCCTGGGAAGATCTGTATGTTGGCACCAAGTGTTGGCAATTTCAGATGTCCAGGACTCACCTGAGGAGAGGGTGCCAGCAACCAGTCTTCTTGGTACCTTTTCTCTTCCCGCTTAATTCTGTTATCTCCTCATGTTGCTGGTTTGGGTTTCTTTCTGCTTTCTTATTCTGGCTTCCCTTTTGGATTTTTGCCCCCCATTCTACAAAAACCCTCTACTTCCTCTCCAGTAAGTTACCTCATAGGAGATGTTCCTCAACCCCTGTCACCTCTTCTGAAGCTAGGAGACCAGTTTGCACCTGCCTCATTCCCAACGGTGAGTGACTTAGGCAGGAAGGCAAACCCGGATATGCTCATCAGGCTCAGGAAAGTCTTTTCACATTGCCCATAACCCTTGTGTAGCAAGAGAAATGGTCACCTTTTATGGCTTCCTTGACAACTCTGTCCAAACAGCTCATGAAGCTGCCTTTTTGGAACATAGTTTGCTGCAAAGTCCTGGCCACCTTCTGCCCCAAGATATGTCCTTTGATGCTGGACATGTGGTCCTTTTCCTGAGAGGAAGAAAGAGAAGAAAGAACACCTGAAAATCCTTACATTATTTTTTTTTTTCAAATACCATCATTAAAAAAACAAACGCATTTTCTTTCACTTATTTATTTGTTTTTTAGAGAGAGAGAATAAGAGAGAAGTGAGAAGGGCAGAGGGGGAGAGAGAATCACAAAAAGTCTCCACACCCAGGGCTGAGCCCAACATGGAGCTTGACCTCATGACTCAGAGATCATTATCTGAGCCAAAATCAAGAGTCTGACGCCTAACTGACTGAGCCACCCAGGTGCATCGCAATGCATCTTCTCAATAGAAAACTTGAAAGATGAAATAGAATAAAGTAAATGTTAACAGTTCCGAGTATTAACATTAATATTTTTCAGTTCATTGATACCATACTTGTTTTTTCACTTAAAATCCACTGAAATAATTTTCTGTGTCATTAAACAATATTCTTAAAGGAGGATTTTCCATGAATATATAGTATGTGCCATAATTTATTGAACCAGTCCCTATTACTAAGATATCTGCTAAAAATTATCCATGATTTAATTTCTCAAGTGGCAAGGTTTCAAAACAAAACATTTTATTCTGGTTCTTGAGAGCTTTGGGTAGGTATATCAGATAGGATTATCTTTAACTGCAAGTGACAGAATATTCCTACTGAAATTTGTCTAAATATTACAAAATCTATTATCTCATGTAAGAATTCCAGAGATTCAGTGGGGTCTGGCTGCTCAAATATATCATCAAGGAGACAGGATCTTGCCATCTCTCCACTTTACATATTAGGTGAGTCAGTTTTCCCTTCAGGCTGGCTCCCTGGTCCTACATTGGTGGCTATAATTCTGGGCATCATATTCTGGCATGTCAACTTCTGGTGGAGGAATCGGGGGTGTCTCTTTTTTTGGAGCAAAGAACTATTTCCCAGAATTCTCCCTTCAGATCTCATTGGCTAGAATTGGATCAAATCCTACCTCATCACTGAGAAGAGGACCGAGATTACTGTGGTTGGATTGGCTATATTTTTAGAGCTGTGGATAAGAATACATTTTCTTGCAGGGTAGACAGTAAACCAAAGCAAGTTGTGATTGAGGAGGAAGAACGTGGGGGCAATAAATGCTGACTCGTGTCTTTGAACTAGTCTGGTTTGCGTTCCCCAGAAACTAGTCTGGTTTCGGTTTCCTAGAAACAAACTCTGAAGCAAGGATTTGAGTGCAAGTAGATTATCTGGGAGGTGATCCCATGAAATACTGATAGGGGAGGAAAAGTAGGGAGATGAAAGAAATCAATAAAGAGTGCCTTAGGATGCCAGCCACTACTGTGGACAACTGAGATTCTATCCACTGGGAAATTCTGAGAGACTTCAAAGTTATCCCAACTGAAGGGCGAGGGGTTGGGCTATTCCCAGACACATGGAACATGTGGCATACTCTTATCAGCAATCAATGGAAGGCTGCTCTGGGGATATGAGTTCTGGGCTATTTCCATCCTGCCCCACACAGGTTGAGTGAACTGTGATCATCAAAGGAAGGCCTGAGGCAAAGCATTGCAGTGTTTGAAGTTGGAAGCCATTAGTTAAATAGCAAGAATGGGAATGAAGGAGATGCCAAGTGTGGGCAGGCTGGATGTCAATAGTGTCTGCTAAAGCGAGAAGACAACAGGGTGTACCACTATAGGCACCTAGGGAACTGCTGCAGGAAAGGTTTTAATCCTCCAGTGTCAGGCTGAAGACCAAGACTAGTCAATACAGCAGAAGGAATCCCAGAACAATAGAGCTGGAAGCAACCTTAGCAATTGTCTAGACTAGCTTAATCTCCTGTGCCATTTTAACTGAGGCCAAAAGAGGTGAATCGTTGAGCCTCAAGAATTGTCCTGTTGAGTTGGAAGATACATATGGATGTGGTTCAGTGCTTCTTGAAGTGTGTTTTTTGGAAAAATAAATCGGCAAGAATGCTCATAGACTTTACAAGCATAATATATATATATAGTATTGTAAGGTGACAGATGCTACACTTGTGGTTACCATAGGGTGACATGTAGAGGTGTTGACCTGCCATGTTGTACATCTGAAATGAATGTAGCATTGTGTGTCAACTCTACTCAAATACAAAAATTTTAAAGAACAGAATGGCGGCTTTAATGGTTGCCTAAGTGTGGTTTTTGTTTCCGTTATGTTTAACTGCAAGGCTCTTTAGAGCTCTTGAGTTGTCAAACTGTTCTATGAAATTCCAAGAGAAGAAAATAGTAGGAAGTGTTTCCTATAATTTAAAAAGTTTCAAAAAATTTTAGTTTATTTAAACTAAAACAAAACAAAACAAAACCCAGTTTATTCACTTCTCCCACTCCCCACCTCCACCTCTTACAACCACCAATCTGTTCTTTGTACCTATCGGTTTGGTTTCTTGTTTTTTTGTTCAGTTTTTAAGATTCCTTCTGTAAGAGCGATCATACAGTATTTGTCTTTCTTTATCTGACTTATTTCACTTACCTTAATGCCTTTGAGGTCCATGCATGTTGTTGCCATGGCAAGATTTCATTCTTTATTGTGGCCGAGTGATATTCATATATATATTCATATATATATATATATATATATATACACACACATATATATATATATATATATATAAAACAATTTCCTAATCCATTCATCCATCAATGGACAGACACTTGGGTTGTTTCCATATCTTGACTATTATAGATAATGCTGCAATGAACATGAGGGTGCAGATATCTTTTCAAATTAGTATTTTTGTTTTCTTCAGATCAATGTCCAGAAGTGGAGTTGCTGAATCATATGGTAATTCTATTTTTAATATTTTTCTATTTTTAATTTTTTGAAGAACCTCCATACAGTTTTTCTTATTGACTGCAGCAATTTACATCCACCAACAGTGCACAAGGGTTCCACATTCTTGCCAACACTTGTTATTTCTTGTCTTTTTGATAGTCATTCTGACAGGTGTGAAGTGGTATCTCTTTGGGGTTTTGATTTGCATTTCTCTGATGATTAATGATGTTGAGCATCCTTTCATGTACCTGTTGGCCATCTGGATGTTTCTTTGGAAAAATATCTATTCAGATCCTCTGCCCATTTTTAATTGAATTGTTTGATTTTTTGCTAGTGAGTTGTATGAGTTCTTTACATATTTTGGATATTAGCCTTTTATCAGGTGTATGATTTATGATTCTCTTTTCCCAGTCAGTAGGTTGTCTTTTCATTTTGTTGATATTTTTTTCTGTGCAGAAGCTGTTTAGTTTGATATAGTTCCATTTATTTATTTTTGATTTTGGTGTCAGATCCAAAAAAATCATCTCCAAGATTGGGCTTACCCTTACATTTTCTTCTAGGATTTTTATGGTTTCAGGTCTTACATTTAAGTGTTTAATCCAATTCAGGGTTTTTTTGTGTGTATGATATGAGAGTGGTCCAGTTCCATTCTTTTGCATGTGCCTGTCCAGTTGTCCCAGCACCATTTATTGAAGAGACTGTCCTTTCCCTATTGTATATTCTTGGCTCCTTTGTTGTAAATTAATGACAATATATGGGTGGGGTTTCTTTGTGGTGCTCTCATTTCTGTTCCATTGTTTCTTACAATTTTTTTAACAAGGGATGCTTTGTAGCAGAAACTTTCACAGGCTAATGTTCCTTGTGCACACTCCCCTTGGAAATGCTACTTTGTCTCTGCCTACCCAGTCTTCCTGTAACCTCTTAGGTTGTCTGATTCATCTTGTAATAAGAAAAGCTCTGAATGGGGAATTGAGGGCTAGGCTACGTTTTCTTCCCCAGTGGGATGTGGTAATTACTGATGCTGTCATATCCAGCTATAGCTGTTTACTCTGCTGTTTTGTGATCAAAATCAGATGACCTGCATTAGGCAAAATGTGAAATCAGATGAGCCACAGAAGTTATGTTCCAACCAGTGAAACAAATGTCAGCGGTCCCTGAGAGCCTGGGACTGGGTGGGGTCAATCCTTTTGGTTTCTTTTAAATTGTGTTTCCTAATTGTCTTCTCTTGAAAAAGGTTTCAGTTGTCTGCATTAGATCAGTCAGTGTCATCTCTTTGCAAGACCCTCTTCTTGGCAGAGAGGAGTGCCAACAGGCCAACTCCTTGCAAAGCTGCCAACGTTTGTAAGAATGTGATCTTTAGCAGCAGACCGTCAGGCTCAGACAGGCCCTCAGTACTTTTTTTTTTTTAAGTTTTTCCTGAAATCTCCTCATTCCCCAAACCTTTTCAAACTGCTGTTTCCTTTCCTTTCTTGTGACACAGTCAAAAGAGACATCTTTTTGCTGTGGAGGAGCGAAGCTGGGTTCTGTGTCTTGACTCTTTGTTGAAAGAGAAAAGGTTGGAGTGAAGTGGCCTGCCTTGGCCAGCCCCTCACAGGCCTGAACTAGCAGATACATCAACTATGTGGGGATCCACTGGCTAAGGGTTACAAGTATGTGTCTCCAGCATGGCTTATTATCACCTGTAGGTTTGGCTCAACTACAGTTTGTAATTGGAAAGGACTTGGCACCCTGTGGCACTTCCATTAGTCATGGGCCATAAATGTGGCAAAAGATTGCACAACATGAGAGAGGGGAGATGTGACACTTCATAAGGCAGCTGTTGCTTCTTGATGCAAACCATCAGATCCCATTGGTAATAAGGCCAAATTCAGACATCCTTAGCTTGTTAAATCAGTGAGGGATGGAGAAGGAGAACTAAGTGGTTGTCTGGAAAGGGGGCTGCCTTCAGAGCCAAGAAAGAATAGGCTTTTAAAGTATTTCCCAAAGCAGCTGTGGTCAGAGAGGGGACTATGTGTCTTTGAGAAGAAACGAGATGCTTTTCACACTTTCCTAAACCCCAAACTGTGACTTAAAAATGCAGGTAGATTTCATCAAGGCATAGCAACTTTTCAGAGTTACAATTGTCCAGAGATTTGCCGATCTGACCAATGAGGCCTTGGTTTGGGAGGATGGAAAGCAGTGATGTCAATGGCGTCTGGAGATGGTCTGTGTTTTTTGTCCCTTCACATCCTCTACCTGTCTTCTAGGGGTTTATGAGACAGGATGAGCCCTAGGCAACCTCCAGTCATCATTCGAAAATATGGTTTTATTTTAATAAGTGCATTAAATGCAAATGTCCTGTGTTGGTGAGAGCCTAATAAAAAGCATACCACCTAGAGTGGGGTGTGGGAATGGCAGTAAATAGGACAAGTGAGTAAAAGTCCCATTAGGTTGGCCCTCTCTAAATCACTGAAGCTTTTAACTAAGGTCTTGCAAACTTGGTTGGTGGGTCTTAACATCTGACTCCTTCTCTGGGCTGTGGTGGGGAGCCCTTCAGAGGCCCCCTTGAAGATATTTAATAGTACTTTCCATAAGTGAGTAACACATTTTCCTGTCTCTGCATTCCCTTCTACTCCACAAGCCAGTGATGTCAGATTCTCCCTGGGAAGGTTTTATTGCCTCTCTTGGGGGTCCTCTTGGGCAAGATTTAAATAGTTCCAGATCAGCTGTCTCTCCAATGCCATTCGCTGTGTCTACAAACTCTAGGAGTGGGCTACTCCCAACCCAGAAAACTCTTCCCAGCTACCAAATCTCTTTTCTGTGAGAGCTTTTTTGTCATGAATGGGACACCAGGCCGTTGTGTCTCCCTCAAGTTCCAGGGACACATTTCAACAACTCTACATGGTCCTGTTGAAACCTTTCATAGGCTTGAGGTGAAGAACAGTCACCCCTTACTTTTCCTCTGGGGAAGTACTCAGAACACAGTTATCTCTTTTAAAAAAATCTGTTTAAAATCCTTCTCTTAATCTCCAACAACCCAACTCTCTTATGCCCTCAGTGAAAGTTAATCACTGAATTGGTTTTCAGAACCTATCTTGAAGTCCCACAACTCACCTTTTTTTTAATTGATGTATAGTTGATATACAATATTACATTAGTTTCAAGTTTACAACATAGTGATTTAACAAGTTCTCACAACTTTCTTTGAGTGTGGTATCTATCAACTTATGGTCTTGGATGAAATTTCCAGTCAGCATCTTGCTCTCAGAGATTACTTTGGATTTAAGGAAGAATTTTCTACTTTAAAGCTGTCCCAGTTTGCTGTGCCTGGGAAACAGATGCTGAGACAGAGTCAGAGTGCAGGTGTTGCCCTGGAGATTAACACCTGTGCAAGGGAATGAGGAAGCCAGCCGAATTGATGGCAGGGGAAGCCATCAGATTGTGATGAGACTTCTTTCAGCCCTGTGGAGAACTCTGGGGGCAAAGATTGTCAGCTTTGGGAGTATTGCATTGGATGGCGATGGCAAGGCTTTTCCCCACCACCTTGTGCCATCAGTTGCTGGGGACTTCTCAAGAAGAATGTGCCCTCAGCTATCACCTCCTTACTCAGTCATTGACTGGGAGCAATGACCTTCATACCCTGAGAAAGGTAGGACCTCCAGCTTGAAAGCCGAGATGAACCTCGATGAAGCAAACTGGTGGAGGCTGTAAGTGAACCACACTTTTCAGAAGTGGACAGCAAGTTCTTCCTTAAAGGGGGTCTGAGGCTGATACAAAACCCAGTCGATATACTCTGAGAACAAATATAGATGTTTTGGAAATCTTTCTCTGTCTTCCTGTCCCTCTCTTCCTGTGCCAGGATGCTTCCTTATGGCCCCTATGTGGCTTGCTCTATCGCTTCTTTCAGGTATCTCTCAAAGTGACCCCCTCAGAGAGACCTCCTCTCATCAGTATGTCTTAAATATCACCCCTTCTTCACTCTTTATTCCCTTACTCAAGTTTCTTTTCTCTACATTGTTCTTTCACTAACTACAGTGATACCTATTTCATCATCGTCTCTTTTCTTCATCACTGTTAGGCTAGGCAGGGATCTTGTCTATTTTGTCCTTTAAATATCCCAGAACTAGTACACTGTCTGGCACATGATAGGTGTTCAATAAATATTTTTTGAAAGAATAAATGAATCTGGATCACTTGACCCCCTTGCTTTCTGGTCTCCTTGCTCAGGCACATAGTGGGGGTGGGGGCTGGGGTTCACATGGCTGTTTATACAGCCATATTGCTCCAGGGCTTCTGCCCTTGCTCATGGTTTCCAGCTCCTCCAAGCAAGTTTCCCCATCCCCTGTTATGCTGGCCTCTAGCAGGAGCTCCTTGACATGGTCCCTTTTATCATTTGGTCCTTTCCCTATCTCTTGGTGTCAGCCAAAATGTGAATGTGGGGAAGATCACACTTTTTTTTGCCTTTCTCAATACTACCGAGCAATGTTGATCAGACTTTTCCAAAGGCCTAGGGTAGGAACAATAGGAACAATAGGAATTTGAAATATTTCAGATTCTCTGTGGCCCAAAGGGAAATATGTTATGCCCTTTGGCTAAATTGGGTTCCCCCAAATTTATATATTCAAGTCCTAACCCTCAGTACCTCAAAATGTGATTGGATGTATATATAAGAACTTGAAAGAGGTAATTAAGGTTAAATGAGGTCAGTAGGTTGGCCCTAATCCCATATGCCTGGTGTTGTTATAAAAAGGAAATTAGAACAGAGGCACAGAGGAATGAAAACATATGAAGACACAGGGAGAAAATGGCTCTCTATAAGCCAAGTGGAGAGGCCTCTGAGGACAGAAGAAACAATCCTGACAACACTTTGATCTTGGACTTCCAGCTTCCAGAACTGTGTGGAAATAAGTTTTGGTTCTTTAAGCCAACCAGTCTATAGTACTTTGTATGGTAGCCCCAACAAACTGATGTACCCTTAAAGAGGGGGATACCCAGATTCTTGGCCTCATACCCCCAGGGACATAGTCCAATTCTTGGCCAGGTCTGCCCTTTTGAATGAAAAGCTTCTTCAGAAAGAGAAATCAAGGAATTGATATCATTTGCAATTGTACCAAAAATCACAAGATATCTAGGAATAGGCCTAACCACAGAGTACCAAAAGATCTGTACTCTGAAAACTATAAAAACACTTATGAAGGAAACTGAAGATGACACAAAGAAATGGAAAAACATTCCATGCTTAGGGATTAGAACAAATATTGTTAAAATGTCTATAGTACCTGAAGCAATCTGCACATTTAATACAATTCCTATTAAAATACCACCAACATTTTTCAGAAAGCTAGAGCAAACAATCCTACAATTTGTATGGAACTACAAAAAAACCCCAAATAACCAAAGCAATCTTGAAAAAGAAAAGCAAAGCTGGAGGTTTTCACAATTCTGGGCTTCAAGTTATATTACAAAGCTGTAGTGAGCAAAATAGTATGGTGCTGGCACAAAAACAGATGCACAGATCAATGGAACAGAACAGAAAACCCAGAAATGAACCCACAATTATATGGTCATCTAATTTTCAACAAAGTGGGAAAGAACTTCCTCCTTTGGATATTCTTTCAAATGGTGTTGAGAAAACTGGACAGCAACAAGCAAAAGGGTGATACTGGACCACTTTCTTACACCATACTCAAAAATAAATTCAAAATGGATGAAAGACATAAACATGACACAAGAAACCGTCAAATCCTAGAGAAGAATGCAGACAGTTACCTCTTTGACATCAACTGCAGAAACTTCTTACTAGACATGTCTCTGGAGGCAAGGGAAACAAAAGCAAAAATGAACTATTGGGACTTCATCAAGATAAAAACCTTCTGAACGGTGAATGAAACAATCAACAAAACTAAAAGGCAACCTACAGACTGGGAGAAGATATTTACAAATGACATATCTGATTAAGGGTTAGTATTCAAAATCTATAGAGAACTTATGAAATGTAACAACCCAAAAATGAATAATCCAACGAAAAATGGGCAGGAGACATGAATAGACATTTTTACAAAGAAGACATCCAGATGGCCAGCAGACACATGAAAAAATGCTCCTCATCACTGATCATCAGGGAAATACAATCAAAACTACAATGAGATATCACCTCACACATGTCAGAATGGCTAAAATTAACAACAATGGAAACAAGAAGTGTTGGCGAGGATGTCAAGAAAAGGGAATCCTCTTACACTGTTGGTGGGAATGCAAACTGGGGTAGTCACTTGGGAAAACAGTGTGGAGGTTCCTCAAAAAGTTAAAAATAGAACTACCCTAGGATCCAGCAATTGCACTACTGGGATTTACCCAAAGGATACAAAAATACAGATGTGAATGTGTACAGGCACTCCAATGTTTATAGCACATTATTATCAATAGTCAAATTATGGGAAGCCCAAATACCCATCAGCTGATGAATGGATAAAGAAAATGTGGTATATACATACAATGGAATATTACTCAGTCATGAAAAAGAATGATATCTTGCCATTTGAAAGGTCATGGATGGAGTTACAGGGTATTATGCTAAGCAAAATAAGTCAGTCAGGGAAAGAAAAATACCATATGATTTCACTTTTATGTGGAATTTAAGAAACAAAACAGATGAGTGAAGGGGGATAAAAAGAGGCAAACCTGAAAACAGACTCTTAAGAATAGAGAACAAGCTGAGGGACACTGGAGGGGAGGTGGATGGGGGGAAGGGCTAGATGGTTAATGGGTATTAAGGAGTGTACTTGTGATGAGCAGTGGGTGTTGTATAAAAGTGATGAATCACTAAATTCCACATCTGAAACTAATATTACACTGTATGTTAATTAACTGGAATTTAAATAAAAATTTGAAAAAAATGAAAGAAAATCTTTAATGCTGTGTTGTGTGAAATTTCTATCCCCTGTATAGAGGCCGTGCTTATGGTTTTATCTTGACTTTGGATTCATCCCCTGCCATTACCATGAATTCTCCAGGACATGCATATGCAGAAGTAAACTTTAAGTCAAAGATGAGTGTTCTAGATGCAAGATTCGGAACATTACAGAGGACTCTTGTCACTCCAAATCCTTTCCCTATTGAGATCTCACAGTCTGTAGAAGCATATGGGAATTCTTCCACATCATCCAGCAAGGTACTCTGAAGTCATTCACCCATATCCATGGAAGATGGAACATCAAATGCGAAGTCCCAAAGGCAGGAATAATTTTAGTGTATTCAAGGAACAGCCAGTGTGGCTGGAACACTGTGACCTCAGGTGGGGGACTACATAGGAGATGAACTCAGACAGTTAACAGTGGTCAGTGGAATCTGGATTTTGTACCAGATCTGGGAAGTCATAGGCCCTCTCTGGCTACAGAGGGCCAATATATTCTTGAGCTCACTCTGCTTGCCAGGGGAAGGAAGACTATAAAAGAGCTAGAGGAGAAATTAGGAGACAGGAAGGAATTAGTCACAGCAGTCCAGATAAGAGGTGATTATGGTTTGGATCAGGACTCAATGCAGAATGTGAAGGAAAGAAAGATATCAAGGTTGTGTGCAAAAAAGAGGACTCAAGTTTGACCCCAAGGTTTTATCTTGAGCAGGTGGGTGAATGGAGATATTGTTTGCTAAGATGGGAAAACCCAGGGGAGGATTGGAGGTTGAAGGGCAATTATTACTTTGGTTGTAGACATGTTAGCATGTTGCGCTGTTAATCCGATAGCCAACTGGTGATGTTGTATGGGCAGTGAGATATCCAAGTCAAAGGTCAGGGGAGAGGTCCAGGCTGGTGATTGGTGATTGTGTTTAAAAGCAAAAATTCTTGGGGTGCCTGGGTGGCTCAGTTCATTAAGCATCCAACACTTGATTTTGGCTCAGGTCCCGATCTCAGGATCATGAGATTAAGCCTTGCTTTGGACTTGGTGCTCAGTGCCAAGTCTGCTTAAGGATCTCTCTCCCTCTGCCCCTCCTACCCCAAATAAATAAATAAATCTTTGTTTTAAAAAACCAAAATTATCCATAAGGTCAACTAGGGAACAGGTGTAGAATAACCCCTAGGATACTCCAAACTGTAGAGGTCAGGTAGAGGAGGACAATCCAGCAATGAAAAGAAGCTGCTAATGAGATAATAGGAAAGCCAAGAGATGGGCCATTTAGAAGTCAAATGAAAGAAATATTTCTAGAAAAAGAGAATGATTGATGGTGTCAAATGCTACTAACAGATGGTTTTCATTTCTTGCTACTTCAAGCACTGCTGCAAAGAAATTCTCCTTTCTGTCTCTTTGTGTACATGAGCTTCTCTAGGGTAGACAACTGGAAGTGGAATTGTCAGGTCACGAGGTGACACGAGTGTCTTGTTTTAATAGGCAGCACAAGATTGTGTTCTCTTTCCACTACATCCTCAGAACCTTTCATGTTAATCAGACATTATTTTTATTTCCAACCTGATGGGTATGAAATGCTGTCTCATTCTTTATTTTTTTTTTAAGATTTTATTTATTTATTTGACAGACAGAGATCACAAGTAGGCAGAGAGAGGAAGGAAAGCAGGCTCCGTGCTGAGCAGAAAGCCCGATGCGAGCTCGATCCCAGGATCCTGGGATCATGACCTGAGCTGAAGGCAGAGGCTTAACCCACTGAGCCCCCCAGGTGCCCCTGTCTCACTCTTTTTAACTTTTATTGTCCTTAATACTATAATCTTAAAGAATAGTCTTGTATGTTTGTTAGCCATATCAGCTTCTTCCTCTTTGAATGATCTATTTATATCCTCTGACCATTTTTCTATTTGACTGGTTAGTTGATTTAGGAGTTCTTTGTATATATGGTTATCCCTAGAACAATATGGGTTTGAACTGTGTAGGTCCATTTGTATGTGGGTTTTCTTCCCCATAAATACACTACAGTACAGTAAATGTATTTTCTTTTCTTTATGATTTTCTAAAACACTGTCTTTTCTCTAGCTTACTTTATTGTGGGAGTACAGTATATAATACATAAAACATAACAAAACATGTATTAATTGACTGCTTATGTTACCAGGAAGGCAGTAGACTATGAGTCCTTAGGTTTGGGGGGAGTCAAAAGTTAAATGCAGATTTTCAACTGAATGGGGGGATTGTTGCCGCTAACCCCCATGTTGTTCAAGGGTCAACTGTATTCTGGATACTAATCCTTTGTTAGATATATGTACCACAAATATCTTCTCCCAAACCATGGCTTATATTTCACCATATTTACAGTGACTTTGTAAAGTTCCTGAGTTTTTTCTTTCTTGTTTCTCTTTCTTATGTCATTATCAAGAACTTCTTGCTTGCCCCAAATTTATAAACATATTCTCCTTTATTATCGTCTAAATATTAAAAGATTTATTTAGATATTTAACCCATCAGGAATTAATATTTGTGTTGGGATCTACTTTTATCTTTATATAAGAATCTCAGTATCATTTATTGAAGTCTTGTTTATATACCTGTGTAACCCAAACTCTTATCAAGATACAGAATATTATTATTATAACTCTAAAAAGCTCCTTTAGGGCCCTTTCCAGTGGATCTTCACCCCCAAATACCACTGTTTAGATTTTTTTCAGCATAAATTACTTTTTCTTGTTCTAGAACTTCATTACATAGAATCAAGCAATATGATTGAATGAAAGTTTCTTTCATTCAGCCTGATGTTTTTGACATTCATATGTGATGTGCATACCGGTTTATTCCATTTTATTACTGAGTAGTATTCCATTGTATGGAATATCACATTGTTTGTTCATTGGTTTCTATGCTTTTTCCTTTTTTAGAAACTTTTTATTTTGAATTAATTCTTGATTCACAAAAAATTGCAAAGATAGCATAGAGAGACCTGTGCCCCTTTCACCCATTTCCTCTGATAGTTACATTTGACATAACTACAGTACAACATGAAACCAGGAAATTGGCAATGGTACAATGTTTGTGTGTATGGATCTGTAATTTTATCACTGTAATTGAGATACATAACAACTCCAACACCACAAAGCTCTCCCTCCTGCTGTTTTTTAATGGTGATATCTCTGTCCCTCACCCCTGGCAACCACTAATCTATTTCTCCATAATTTTGTCATTTTGAGAATGTTATATAAATGGCACCATACAGTATGAGATCTCTTGAGATTGGCTTTTTTTTCACTCAGCATAACGCTCCAAGTTGTGTGTATCAATAATTTGTTCCTTTTCATTACTTCCAAACTGTTTTCCAGAGGGGCTGTGCCATTTTATATTCCTATCAGCAACGTGTGAGACATACAGTTTCTCTACATCTTTGCCAGCATTTGGCATTTCATTATTTTTTAAAAAAGATTTTATTTATTTATTTGAGAGAGAGAAAGAGAGAAGGCATGAGAGGAGGAAGGTCAAAGGGAGAAGCAGACCCCCTGCTGAGCAGGGAGCCTGATTCGAGGCTTGATTCCCGGACTCCAGGATGATGACCTGAGCTGAAGACTGTCGCTAAACCAACTGAGCCACCCGGGTGCCCTCATTTCACTATTTTTTTTTTTTAGATGTCTAATAGTTTATTTCATCATGGTCTGAATTTGCATTTCCTGAAAGGCTAGTGATTGACTATCATTCCACCTGCCCATTCGACATCTATATATCCTCTTTGATAAAATGTCCCTTCATGTCTTCTTTCCCTTTTAAATAATTTTTTAATTTAAAGTGTTGACTTTCGAGATTTCTTTGTCTCTTCTAGATACAGGTTATTTGTCATCCAGATAAAACTGAGTGAAGGTTGCACAAGGTCTCTCTACTTGTATGTGGCTAGATTTTCTTCTGTTTCATTGATCTATGTGTCTATCCCTCTGCCACAGTCTTGACTACTGTAGCTATATAATGTCTTAACAATTGGCTTGAGTGATTCCTCCCATTTTATTCTTCCTTTTCAAAGTTGCTTTATTCTAGATCTTTTGTATTTCCGTATAAATTTTATTTTTTAAAACATTTTATTTATTTATTTGAGAGAGAGAGGGGGCAAGGGGGGAAAGGCAGAGGGAGAAGCATTCTTCCCACTGAGCGGGGAGTTAGACGTGGGACTCGATCCCAGGACTCCAAGATCATGACCTGAGCTAAAGGCAGACGTTTAACCAACTAAGCCACCCAGGTGCCCCTCCATATAAATTTTAGATCATTCTTGTCAAAATCTACAAAAAAATCTTGCTGGTTTTTGATGGAAATTGGTTTAAACTTGCACACCAATTTGGGGAGAATTGACTTCTTTACTATGCTGAATCTTCCAATTCACAAACATAGTGTGTGTCTCCATTTATTTACATCTTTGATTTAAATAAATTCTGTAGTTTTTAGCATCTAAGTTCTGTATCTATTTATTTATATTTACATCTAAGTATTTCATTTTTTTGGCAATTGTAAATGCTGTTGTGTTTTAAATTTCATGTCTATGTGTCCATTGCTAATATATGGAAATACAATTGAGTTTTGTATATTGATCATGTATCCTGTGACCTTGTTGAACTGACTTATTCTAAGAGATTTTTTGTAGATTCCTTATTATTTCTTTTTTTTTTAAAGCCTTTATTTATTTATTTGACAGAGAGAGACACAACGAGAGAGGAAACACAAGCAGGGGGAGTGGGAAAGGGAGAAGCAGGTTTCTCGCTGAGCAGGGAGCCCAATGTAGGGCTCGATCCCAGGACCCTGGGATCATTACCTGAGCTGAAGGTAGACTGAGCCACCCAGGTGCCCTTCCTTATTATTTTCTATGTAGATTATCACATCATCTGCTAATAGGGAGCTTTATTTCTTCCTTTCCAATCTATATGCCTTTTATTACCTTTTCTTGCCTTATTGTGCTGGTTTTGATTTCCAGCACTGTGTTGAATAAGACTTGTGAGAACAGACATTCTCACCACATGTATTAGTTTCTTGTGAAATTTGTGAACATTTTTCACAAACTTGGTTGCTTTGAACATCAGAAATCTATTCTCCCACTGTTCTGAAGGCCAGAAGTATGAGATCAGTTTCACTGAGCTGAAATCAAGATGTTGGCAAGGCTGTGCTCTCTCTGGGGGCCCTAGGGGAGAATCTTCTAGTTTCTGGTGGCTGTGGGTATTTTTTTGGTTTGTGGTCATATAACTCCAATCCCTAAAGCCAGCATCTTCAGATCTTTCTCTGCCCTATCATCATATCATCTTTCCTGTGTGTCTTATTAAATCTCTCCTTGCTTCCCTTTTATTAAATCTCTCCTTGCCTCCCTTTTATAAGGATACACGTGATTCATTTAGGGTCCATCCAGATAATCTAGGATAATCTCCCCCATCTCAGGAGACTTAACTTACTCACATTTGCAAAGTCTTTGTTTTATATAAAGTGACATTTATAAGTTCTGGGGATTAACATTTATGAGTATTTGGGAGCCATCATTCAACCCACTACAGTCTGCCCTCTACCCTTTAAAGGTCCATATGCATCCCATGTGCAAAATACATTCACCCCATTCCAACATTCCTTAAAGCCTCAAGCTATTATAGTATTAACTTGAAATCGAAAATTTCATATAAATACCATCATCTCAAAACACCCAAATCTCATTATCTAAATAATCTAAATCAGGTATGGATGAGACTCTGGATATGATTCATCCTGGAGCAAAATTCCTCTCCATCTGTGGACCTATATAACTAAAGAACAAGTTATCTGATCCCCAAATACAATGGGGGGACAGGCATAATACAGTAGTTATTGAGAGTCCCATTCCAAGATTAGATGAGAGATGGAAGGAAGAAGGAGGTCACTGGTCCCAAGGAATTTCAAAATAAACCAGCACAAATTTCATTAAGTTTTAAGAGCTGGGACTAATCCTCAGGGGCTTGAGGCATTGTCCCCTGGGTCTGTGGCTCTTGTCACTCTATATTTGTAGGTCTGATATTTGGGCCCAAAGCTCTGCCCTCTGGACTTAGGGGTCTGTCTTTGAAGTTGTTCTTCATTATTTCTTGAAGGATAGTACATTTTGTAGCTAAGTAGTATAGTTTTGAGAGTTTTGGCCTTTTTTCATTTTGTCCTGTCTCTATTGCATTCAGTTCAATGTGGAAGTGTTTCTGCTGCAGTCACATTCTCAAAAAGTTTGTGAGTCTCCTGGGCACATCACAGGGAGTCACACCATTAGACAAGAAGGTTATCCACAGGTATTTCCTGGATCATTCCATCTCTATCTTGGCTTTTGCTGAGATAGCTGAGAGGATCCACGAGTTACACACCCAATCTCTTAAGCACTAGCGCTAGCAAAAGGCTATTGGCCACACCTTTGGCCTTCTCTCCAGAGCATACCTTTCTGACAACGAATCTCCTATTTTAGCATCCTTTGCAATCCTGATAGGCTGAGAATTTCCCAAATCAGCAAGTGCTGATTTCTTTTAGCTTAGCAGTTTTTTTCCTCTTACATTTTACTGTAAACGAAAGAAAAAAACAGTCTACACCTTCAATATTTTGTTTGGAAATCTCAGCTAAACGTCCAAGGTCTGCTATCACTTACACGTTCTTGTACTATCACTTAGAAGTTCTACTTGCCACACAACAGTTGGACACTATTCAGCTAAGCTTTCTGCTGCCATATAGCAAAGATCATCTTTTCTCCAGTTTCCTTAACATTTTCCTCATTTCCTTCTTAGCCCTCACTGGCAGCAACTTTGACATCTAGACTTCTACCAACATTCTGTTGGAGTCATGGTGTAAGCTTTGACCCTCCACTAAGCTTCCTGACACCACCTGCTGTAAGAGTCGGGGTACCTCCTTATAGTCAAGCAGGGGTGGAGTTCTGGATTCTCCACTAGAGTTTTTGTGTGTGGTTTTTTTTTTTTTTTTTTTTTTTTTTTT
>NW_022631125.1:4100690-4100983 GCF_010015895.1 Lontra canadensis
TTTTTTTTTTTTTTTTTTTTTTTTTTTTTTTTTTTTTTTTTTTACTGGTGGGTGTGGGGCTGGAGCTACAGTTTTTTCCTATATTGTTAGCTTGGAGTAGATGTGTTATCCTCTAAAATTTCCTGTCCTGCTCGGTTGTTTCTTTCCTAGTTCTTTGGGTTGAGAATGCAGGCTCTTTTTTTTTTTTTTTTTTTTTTTTGGTGGTCTGCATCTATTGACATTTCTGTGTTGTGAGCCTGTCCATATCAAGGTCACCAGCTGGTTTGTTTTCTCTCTAACTTCATATATATATA
>NW_022631125.1:4101083-4151778 GCF_010015895.1 Lontra canadensis
ATAATATATATATATATATATGAATAGTGTCCAGGGTTTGTGGATATATTTAGCACGGGAATAGGGAAAAATGTGTCTACTCCATCTTCCTGGAAATGCAAATGCCTCTATCATTTTAAAAGAAATAAAACACTTCCATACACAAGAAATTTATTTGGCTTTAAATTGGAGTCAGGCCAACCTGGATTTGAAATTTTGCTTGACTGTTAATCGAAGGTATAACTTAGTCTGATAACTATCCTATACCCTGGTTTCATTGACTGTAAAATGAGGCTAGCAATATCTATTTGGTAAGTTTTTTTGAGGGTGAATCCAGAAATGTATGTGAAATACTTATCTCAGTATCTGGCATGCTGTAAGTATTCAGTAAGTGGCAACAAATCTTGTTTTTATTTCAAAATAATGAGATAATTGGTCAGAGTCTTCAATAAAGAGTTCCTTCCTCATTGATATGTGACCCTTCATTACGGATCTTATACTAGGAAGTTTGTGGATTATTTGTATTTTTGGTGATGAGTGTGTCTACACTTGCATCAGTAACACAGTGTTCTAATTGTTATACTTTTAGAATGTTTTAATATCTGAAAGTTTAATACATCATTGTGTTTTATTAGCTTAAAAAATTTTCCCGATAGTTTCTTTATTTTTTCCCTGTTATTATGTTAGATGTTCTTTAAAAATCTTTGTGAAAAATTCAAAACCAAATCCAGTTGGGACTTTAATTGGAATTTTGCTTGACCTTTAAATTAATTGGGGAAGAATTGACACAGATATACTATAGCCGAATTGTCATCTAGGAAAATGGTATGTTTTTCTCAACACTATTGTCATTATCTCAACGATGTTTGGAGATTTTTCACAGAATTTCTTAGATTTATGTTAAGTTTGTTCTTAGTTATTTTAAGTTTTACCAATTATTATGTTGGGATGCTCCAATTCTATTACCAAACTGATAACTAGATATTTTGCGATGATCTTCCCTGCGTAATTTGTGGTTTAGTTTGTCCAGTATTTTTAAACTGATTTTCTTAGGGTTTCCAGGTAGTCTATCATACAGTGATGAACTGATGTCTTCCTTTCCAGTAATTATAGTTTTTATTTCTGTTTTACATATTATTGCCTTGGTCAGAGCTCCTAGAGTCATGTTCGTGGTGTCTAAATGGGGTGTCCATCCCGATCAGATGAGGGTCGCCAAATATGGGGCATAGATGGGGTGAAAGCCAGTGGCATGGGCGGTGAAAATAATTCACCTGAGGCACAACAAAGGAGATAGAAGTTTACTGAATATACCATAAGGGACGGATGGCAGGACAGCAAAGAAGAGGCTGTCTATCATGAGACAGTGGGTGGGGGTGTTTTTAAAGGGGGAAGATGATGAGGTAGGTAACGTATGGCATTTTCCCTTTTTTGGTAACTGTGCTTGGTTTAAGTAGCCCATTGGTCAGTTAGGGCCTATGGATATCTTGAGGTGGGTCATCTGATGCCCCTGTCTGTGTTCAGCCCTTTCTACATTCCATCGCTGAAGCCACTTTGCCTAAAAGATGCCTCTACAGTGTTAAAATTAACATCTGATAGTGCACATCATTATTTTGTTTCTGCTATTGCTAGAAATGTCTCCCATTATTTCAGCTGAGTATAAAGTTAATTTGGTTGAGATAAAAAGCATTTATACTATAAAATAATGGCTGTTTGTTTTCTGGAGGTCATAGAACACTTTGAGAATCTGATGACAGTTTAACCAATTTTATTTCTAAAAAATACTTGCAGATACCCATGCACAATTTTGCAAACCATTTCATGGGCTCACAAACCCCCTAGGACCCCAAGTTAAGAACTTCTGATATCAAGGAAATATCGGTTGATTCTTAATTTTAAAGGGTTTTGATATTTAAAATTATGAGTTGGATCTGAACTTCATTAAAATGCTTTAAAAACATTCTTAGTGATGCGCTTTCTTAATTAACCTATTGATGGGATAAACGCTATTTATAGACTTCCCACTGTAAATTAAATCCTGTAGACTTGGAACAAACTCTAATTAGGTACGGATATGATAGGTTATTATTTTAATATTCTGTTGCATTTGACTTTATATGTGTTAAAAAAACAAAATTCAACTAAGTTTAAAGATCTAATTGGCTTTATTAAGCAGTTCAGGAATCAGGCAACATCTCAACTTGCAAGTAGAGATGCTCTGAGGAGTTGCACAAAATGGAAAGTTTTTCTAGGCCAGGAGGGTGGGGCAAGGAAGTTATTAGCAAAAGAAAAGAAACAATTGTTTCAAACCAGGACAGCTTCTTTTGGGGGTGGGGGGACCAAAAATTTTTTATCATACAGATGACCTCCCTAGGGCTGATCAGGAAATTTCAGATTGACTGTTACAAAGTCACATTCCTAGGAGAGACTGAAACTGTTATAAATCTTGGTCTGCTGTCATGAGGGGCAAATGACTCCATTTGGGCTTGGTTTTTCTTTAATGTATTATTTATACATTTTGGCGTTTTTTAAAAAAGTGCTATATCTAATATTAGCTGTTCTTGTCAGGTTTAGTGTCAGATTTATTTTAGTTACATATGACAATTTGAGTAGGTTTCTGTTTTTGTTTTGTTTCCTGTTTGCTTTTTAATTCCCGGAGCAATTTATGGATCATTAGAAGTTAGCTAGTTGAGAGTTCCAAAGGACTCATCCGTGAAACTATTTGGTCCTTCAGCCTTCCTTCGAAGGTATTTCCTTGCAAACTTTTCTTTATCACTTATTGGTCTGTTTGCCTTTTTCCTCCTTCTTTATATGTTTCCAGAAAATTCTCCATGTCACCAGGATTGTCAAACCCACACATCTGTGTTCTTTTTTGCCCATTAGATTTCTATTTATTTGTATTTTCTCTCCTTTAAGTTGTAGTTTGCAAAGTTTTGCCTAATTTTTTGAGAACAATTCTATTTTTCTTATTTTCAATTAATTTATTTATGAATTTCTATTATGTCTATTCCTCTTGATTTCCCTAGGATCGTTTTTGCGATCTTCTGACAAACTTTTTAAATTATGTTTTTAATATTGTAAAATCCATTTTTAAATAACAGAATCAATTAAGGCTACGAATTTGCATCTGAGGATAACTTTGACCCAATTCTATAAAATTGAGATACAGTGTCATTTTTTTTTAAATTTAATTTTATTTTGTCAGTGTTCCAAGATTCATTGTTTATGCACTGTAAAGTTTTGCAGGTGAGGTAAACACAACACCAGGCGAGGTAGGTGCAAGGCAAGATTTATTAAAGGCACTCTCCGGCGAAGTTTCAGGGCTCAGGAGAAGGGGAGCCAGGAAAGTCGCACTGGGAGGATTTGGGCACCCTCAGGCGAGGTTCCTCGACTCTGGAAAGCGGAGTCGGGGAAGTCGCACTGAGAGGGAGTCGGCGGGGGTCTTTTATTGGGACAAGATAGGGCATGGGCTCACATCCATATATGGTAAGGTATTTGGTGATCGGAGGGTATGGGGTGGGGGCTCCTGATACTCCTGTTTCCTGCATAGGTATTGGGTTACCTATGGAGATGTGGCCTGGGCACACATCCTTTAGGCTGGAGAGTCAAGGGTTAAGGAAGGAGGGGGGAGGGGGCTGGAAGATGCCTGCCCTGGTGGTCATTTCTATTGTTCCTCCAGCATTCCCGAAGCCGCTGACCCAACATGCACCACACCCAGTGCTCTATGTAATATGTGCCCTCCTAAATACTCACCACTAGGCTCACCCAACCTTACCCCTCCAAAATCCTCAGTTTGTTTCTCAAAGTCCATAGTCTCTCATGATTCATCTCCCCCTCTGATTTACCCCAATTCAATTTTCCTTCCCTTCTCCTAATGTCCTCCATGTTATTCCTTATGCTCCACAACTAAGTGAAACCATATGGTAATTGACTTTCTCTGCTTGACTTATTTCACTCAGCATAATCTCCTCCAGTCCCATCCATGTTGATACAAAAGTTGGGTATTCATCCTTTCTGATAGCTGCATAATATTCCATTGTATATATGGATCATATCTTCTTTATCCATTCATTTGTTGAAGGGCATCTTAGCTCTTTTCACAGTTTGGCGATTGTAGCCATTGCTGCTGTGAACATTGGGGTACATATGGCCCTTCTTTTCACCACATCTGTATCTTTGGGTCTTTCTCACTGTTGAATATCCACATACTATGGTTTTATTTTCTCTTTGACCCAATAACTATGTAGGAATGACTGTATGCTACTCGCTGATAAAGACTGAATTAAAAAAATCACATATATTTCTTCCCACTATGGGATTTCTCAGAGACCATACTATGGCAATATGCATTGTGAATTTCTAGGAAGGTAATGAATATGCAGGATTTTCTACATTTATTGTCCATGGAACCCTTTTACTGCGGAACACTTGACATTTTGCATGACGTTTGGGTCAGAAATAGGAAAGCATTGCTCTAGCTTAGTGTTTTCCAAGTCATGGAAAGTACCTACTTATTATGTTGGGAATCAATTTAGGTTACTGTTAGCTTAAAAAAGAAGCTAGTTTAGAAATTGGCTCAGCACCACTCCTACTATGCATGTATGCTTTTCCCCTTATGATTTGGGCTGCCGAGCTTCATTAAACACATTTTTGCCCATGATTTGTTTTTATATTATTTATTGGCATTTTTGGTTATAGCATTTAAAGGTTCATAAAATATATGTGATATTGACTTTATGTTTTCACTTTATGATTTGTAGTAATAATAAGTATTATTTAGTGAAACATTTGATTCATTTACATGTATGGGTCATGATGTAAAATGTGCTTCTTATTCAGAGTCATGGTTGAAAAAGTTGAAAAACAGTTGAAAAATTGAAAAAGTTGAAAAAACAGTTGAAGATGTTGAAAAACAGTTCTAGAATACCAGTCCAAAAGCATGGGAGACACTTGGGAGGATGAAAGGAGATTCATATAAAGATTCATATAATGATTCATATAAAGTGAATATGTGGGGTTCAGTGTACATTGAAAATGTGAGGCATCTTATTTAAAAAGCAAGAAAAATTCATTTTTTAAAGACTCCATGTGAGTGAAATCATATGGTATATGTCTTTGTATGACTTATTTCACTTAGCCCAATACTCCCTAGGTCTGTCCATATTGTTGCAAATGGCTGACAAAATTTTATTCTTTTTAATGGTTGTGTAATATTCCATTATATTTCCCATACATATATGCATATCCATATATATGTATCTGTATCTATACACACATGCCACATATTCCTTATCCATTTGTCTATCAGTGGACACTTGGGCTGCTTCCATAACTTGACTATTGTAAATGATGTTGCTATAAACATAAGGGCACATCCATCTGTTCAAATTAATGTTAATCAGACCTGTAAATACAGAAAACAAGCTGGTGGTTGCTGGAGGGGAGGGGAGTGGGGGATTGGGCAAAATGGGTGAAGGGGAGTGAGAGACATAGGCTTCCAGTTACGGAACGAGTAAGTCACTGGGATGAAAGGTCCAGCATAGGGACTATAGCCAATGGTATTGTAATGATGTTGTATGGTGACAGGTGGTGAGAATAAAACATAGAGATCATGAATCGTATGTTATAAGCTGAAACTAAAGTAACACTATGTGTCAACTACACTAAAAAAAAGGAGAAAAGGTAGCCTATTATATACTTAAAAAAAAAAAAAACAAGGAGGGGCGCCTGGGTGGCTCAGTGGGTTAAAGCCTCTGTCTTCAGCTCAGGTCATGATCTCAGGGTTCCGGGATCGAGCCCTGCATCGGGCTCTCTGCTCAGCGGGGAGCCTGCTTCCTCCTCTCTCTCTCTCTCTCTCTGCCTGCCTCTCTGACTACTTGTGATCTCTGTCTATCAAATAAATAAAATCTTTAAAAAAAAACCCAGGAAAAATTACCACTAAAGATACTGAAATTATAATAGAGTTTTTACTTTTCTTCCATAGTCTCTCTCCACCAATCATGCTGTTTTTCATTGCTATTAGAAGTCCTGCTCCCCTGGGCATGAGCCGTGTGGTGCCTCCTCCCTTTAGCTGTGGAACAGACCATCCGGGTGGTTCCCCTTCCAAGTGTCCCCAGGCTGCAATCCAGAGCAGATGAAAAGGAGAAAATCCCAAAGGACTGCTACTTCTGTGCCTGACCCTGCTCCATATCTGGATTGGAGGTGGGTGAGAGGCTCGTCCTCCTCTGATTGACCACTCAATGCTCAGAGGAGTTGCTAGTCCAGGCTAGGACCACAGCCACCATGCTCTACCCAGAGAGCCAAGGGTGCATGTGCCCAGCCTTGTACCTAAGTACTTGTTGAGGCAAAGTGTCCCATGGATCCTGGAGGTGCGGGGGGGTGTGGGAGAGATGGGAGGCTCCAAGGCTCTGGAACATGTTCCATTGTCTTATCTGACTTTACCTACAAAGCACAAATGCAAAGATTAAATTATTAAGAACATCAAGGTGATGATCATGGAGCATTAATTTGCAAGTGTGAGGTTTGGGGGATGATTCACTGGGATGGTGATTTCCAGGAGGGCTCGGTCATGGGATGGACAAAATAGGTCAAGAGCAGTGAGAGGTATAGGCTTTGTTATGGAATGAATGAGTCACAGGGATGAAGGGATGAAAGGTACAGCACAGGGAATAGAGTCAATGATAACCTAATAGCACTGTATGGTGACAGATGGTAGCTACACTTGTGTCCAACATAGCGTCATATACAGAATCACTGTGTTGTATACCTGAAACTAATGTAACATTGTGTGTCAACTATATTTTGATAATAATGATGAAAAAAGCTTCACTGGGAGGATTCACTAGACTCAGCATACAATTGTATTCATCTCTAAGATTCATTGCAGTGAAAAGATACGAAGCACAATCAACAAAGTGAAAGTGCACAGGGCCAAGTTCAAGTGCAGTTTTCCAAGAATCCTCTCCCAATGGAGTCACAAATGAGTTATGACGACACATGTGACATGCTCCCAACCTTGGAAGCTCATTAGGGATTCAGTGCCCAGGATTTTTATTGTGGGCTGGTCATGTAGGCACCCCTTGCTGACACCTATCCAAATTCCAGCTTCCCAGAAGGAAAGCAGTTCAACATAAACAACATTTTTTGCACAGCTGAGGCACAGTGAGTCGCCCTTATCTGTTCTGCGAATGGTGGGAACCCTCCCCAAATCCAAGTGTCCAGATGCCAGCCAACGACCCATCTTATAACCAGGCCCCTCTGAGGATAAGCAGTCAGGCCCGCTAGGCTAATTCTTTTCTGCCAGAAACCTTCTGGAATATGGTGCCTGGTGCAACAGCTCCCGTTGCACTCCACTGAAGCTGGCCCTTGTTGTTGTAATGAAGCCTTGCTCTGGGAAATGGCCCAAGAAAGCAGGGAGTGCAGGCCCCACTCAGAGGATGGTGGACACAGAGCAGAGCCCTGAAGTCTTCAGGGTCAGTGGCTGTGAGGGTAGGGAGCTATGGGCACTTGGTTGCTGTGCCTTCTGGTGTTGGGTGGAAAACAGAGACTGAAAGTGCCCATTTTCATGTTCTTCCCCTTACCCACTGACAAAGAGTCTCTCCTTGACAAAACTGTAGTCGGGCAGGCTCTTCTGAATCTTTTCCCCAACTAGGTCTTGACTTTGGGGCTTTTGTGTTCATCTCTGCATTGTCCAATTTTAGCAAAAACCCTGCTAAGTTAGTCTAGACAGAATCCTCCATCTTCCATATCTGATAGAGTTCCTTTGCCTCCACTATACCCCAGGTGATGTCTGCTCACCCTGGCCCACCCTCAGCAAGAATCATGTCAGAAATTATCATTTCTTAGTAAATTTCCATTCACTGACCATTACCCTGCCCCCAGCCCCTGGCCCTTGACTATAAATTCCCACATATCCTTTCTGCATTCGAAGGTGAGCCCAATGTCTCTCCCCACTGCAAAGGCCCCTGTCATGGTCCCTCCATCAGTCATGATGGTCCTGATAAAGTCCACCTTGCCATTCTTTCTCAAGAGTGAATAATTTTTTCTTTAGCACCATCAGTCACACCCTTCAGTTAACCTAACTGCTACTGACTCACAGTGTCATCATGAGAAGAGACAAGAAGAAACTATGTCTTAAAAATCAAAAGTAATGGCAATTATGTATATCATGAAATTAAGCGGACCCTAATATGACTTGCTACATGTGCCCTTTGTTGCTTCTCTTACTAATAAAAACTTGAGAGTCTACAGGTGTTAGATGACTATTGCTGCAGATCAGAGCTGCTGAACACACCAACCATTTATTTAGCTCACAAGCCTGTGGGTTAGTGACTTGGACTGGGCTCAGGCAGTTCTTCTGTTGGTCTCAGTTGGGTTCAGTCATCCATCTGTGGTTGGCTCCCCATTAGCTAGCAGTTTTGCTAGTAGGGACTGGATGGTGGAGGCTAAGGCAACAGGGGAGACTGGGTCATGTGTCTCTCTGGCCTGGGCTTATTCACACAGAGGCAGGTAGGTTTTCCTGAGAAGTAGGAAAGAGTAGGTCCTGATGCACAAATGCTTTTCAGGTCTCTCCTTGTGTTGCATATGCTAATGTGCCATTGACTAAAACATGGCGTCCAACCCAGATTCAGCAGGTGGACAATAGACTCCATCTGTGGATGCAAGGGTCTGTGATGCCCCTTTCAGGGGGCATAGATGTTGGAGCAGAAAAATTTGTAGTCTTCTTTCTAACATGCATGCTATGTTATTGAATCACTGGAACCCCATTTTAGGAAACAGAGAAATCAACAACATCTAGTATAAGCTTTAAATGGAATTCCAGTCCATTGTAGGATTGGGTGTTCATTTATTCTTTTGTGAAAATTGAGTCGTTTCATGGAAGTCTGAATCTAATATAAAAAGAACAAACAGTTCATTTGTAGGGAGTCTGAACAGATAGCTTGACAACAATGATAACCACGAAATGCATATACACATGCATTGATCTATTTTCCAGTGTAGGAAAAAATACAAAAATACAGATTTTGTTGGAAAATTGGTAGATGTACCAGCCGATCATGTTGGGACTCTTTTAACTCTTTCTGACAAGCCTAATTTGTAGAAACCATTAATAAGTTCTGTTTATTTCCTGTTTCTTTCTTTTAGTTGGCTATTATCATACCATATTGTGGGTTGTCCTTTCTCCTCACTATTCAGACTTGAAATGGAAAGCAAAAACGTTGTTCTTTTTATTCTTTTTTTTTTCAGCTTTAACCGAAAAATTAAAGCCATACAGGATATGTGCTGTCCCCTGAGTATTTGTGTTTCAAGAAGCAGAACTTCGAATTTCTAAAACTGCCCTCAAGGATCTTAATTTGGCCTTGAAAAACCCCACACAAAGGGATTTTGGTACTTTTACTGTCAATGAACTTTAAACACATGTCTTCCAGTTCCAGTAACGTCTCTGATTGATTTTCCTTCTTCCCGCAAATTATGTGTATTCAACGGCATGTGATCTAGTTCTTAGAAACATTGAGTCGTCAGGCACTGACTAGGCCTTGGCACGGGAGACCACAGAGAACACTCTGGGGGAGGGAGGGCCCCTCGCTTCTGTCCCCTCCAGGCAGAAAGCACACTAGGAGGGACCTCTTTCCCCAGGGACCTGGAGTTCCTGTGGCCAGTAGCTGGTCGCTCTGGGGTCCTTCCCAGGGGTCGGTGGGCTATGTTGAACTAGAGGTCAGAACTGTTGGCACTTTGGGAGAGACTTGCAAATGCTTTTACTTCACTCCTTTAAGTACGAGGGCTGAGGAAGTTGTTTTAATCTGGTAGGACCGCCCTAACACAGGCCATAGAGTGGGTGAGACATTTATCTTCTCATGGTTCAGCTGGAAGTGCAAGAACAGAGTGCCAACATGGTCAAATTCCGGTGAGGATCCTCTTCCTGAGGCCACCTTTTCAACGTATATTCCCATGGGCTTTCCCTGATCTGTGAGTGCATGAAGAGAGAGCATTTTCCTCTTCTTCGAAAGGCGCTAATTCCATCATGGCAGCTCCACCTGCACGACCTCATCTAAATCTAATCATCTGCTAAAGGCCCACCTGCAAGTACCATTGTATTGCAGGTTAGGACTTCAGCATCAGAATCTGGGTTGTTTGGGGGGGGGCACTATTTAGTTAGTAACAGAAGTATTTATCTGGGGATGGGATAGGGAGGGATCAGAGCTCCTGGGGCCTAGGAATCCTCACTCCATGCAATATTTGTTCCCAGTCCCCACTTCTCAGTCCTCGTTTGGGTGCCCATGAGCAGCTTAGGGGCCCTGAGGACTGCCCAAAGTTTCTACCTCTGGGTTCCTTCCCACCTCCATGGGACGGTCATTCAGGAGCCTTGAGGAGGTTCTCCTTCTCACTTCTTCCAGAGACACCCTGTTACTCATGTGACTATGGGCAGACTGCATTTTCCCAAGATGGCTGAGACACTAACTTCCATCCCACCATTCTTCTACACCCGTGTCATTCCTCCAACCAGAGGTGGAGTCTGTCCCTTCCCTTGAACCTAGTGGACCTTTTGGATTGCCTTGACCAATATAGTGTGGAGAAGGGAATGTTACATGACTTCTGGGGCATGATCATAAAACTACTCAGCCCTTCTTCCAACTTTGTCCCTTGGCATGCTCACTCTTGGAACAAGCGTCACGCTCTTAGGAAGCTCAAACTAGTCTTTGCAGAGAGCACAGGGATAGCCATGGGGAAGAGCTTAGCCCAGCTGAGGTTCCAGCCCATAGCTATATCACCCCCAGCCTTGGGGTCTTCCCAGTGGGGAGTCCAGAAATTAGGAAGCAGGGAAAAGCTGTCTCTGCTGACTATTAGAGTTTGAATTCTTGACCCATATTCTCTCTGAGCAGAATAAAATGTTTCTTGGTTTCCATCACCAAGTGTGGGAGGTTTGTTATGCAAGAGTAGTGACTGGAGCAGGGATCCTTTCCTGGGGTCCAGATGCTGAAGAAAATGCACAATCCATTCCTAGAGAAACAGCCTTCAAGCAGGCTGAGCAGCCCTCCTGGTTTCCTGGGACTTGGGACTTTTCAGCATTAAATCCCAGAATGTCCCAGGCAAACCAGGATGAGTTGGCCATCCCCAAATGAGGGATAAGAGCTTCCAGGAAGGAAGAATCAGTAAGGGAGATGGAATTTTCCAGGGCCTGGAGGATTTTTTTTTTTCTGTAGCTTTCTTGAGATCCAATTAACATAATACACTGTGAAAGTTTAAGGTGTGCCTGTGGTTATTTGAAACATGTTTACCACAGTAAGGTTACATCTTTTACTTCATAGAATTATCCTTTTGTTATTGTTGTTATGGTGAGAAGGTTGAAGATCTGATCTTATAGGAAATTTCAAGTGTGCAACGGTGTTGTTAATTCTAATCGCCATTTGTACCTCACATCCCCAGAACTTATTCCCCTTATAACGGGAAGTTTGTACTCTTGGACCAATGTCTCTTCATTTCCCCCATCCTGGAGGATTTAAAAATGCACACACACACACACACACACACACACACACACACACAAAGGGTCATATTTGCTTAATAGAAAACATTTAAAAACAAAACCTCTTTACCCCATTGGGATGAAGAATCTGGATTGGAAATTGGGAAAAGGGAGGAATTTGAGGGTGCATTTGTGTGCTTGTTTTGGGGGGGTAACTGTCCTAGGATAGGAGTCCTCGCATGCTGTTCACTTGTCAGGAAGTTGTCTCACCTGAGCAGGGCTGGGACTAGGGTGAGGCCAGTGAAGCATCCCTTCAGTGAGAAATTTAGTGCGGTACCAAAACACTCAGCAGTCAAGAGACATAGTAATTTGAGGCAGTAATAAAAAAAAGTCAAACTGGCAAAGTATAGCCCACAGGCCAGCCACCTGTCATTGTAAACAACGACCCAGGGCCTAGATTCGGCTGAGGCAGTGAGGCAGAGTTGGATCCTGTCTTGATGCAAAATACCTCTGTTTATTCATCATGGAGTTTTTTCACATTAATTTTGATTTTTGGAAATATTATGTTAAGATATTATTTATCTTCATTGCCAAGATTTCGGCATGCCCTGAAATTTGGTGCCTGAGGCAAGTGTCTCCCTTGCCGTAGCCTAGCCCCATTTGCTCCCAACTTGTTTTTGTGTTCGGTAGCAAGTAGCTTGGACGCTTGGTAATGGGCCTCTGGAAGCCCTCAGACCACTTTACAGGTGCAGTGTGTCTCTCCCCACCTTTGGTGGGCTTTGTTGTTTGTGGCCTGTGTCTGCCCCCTTCCACAGAGGCCTCCCCTTGGTTACTAGGGCTGAAAGTGCCAGAAGATTTACGTCCCTGGAGTGATCCTTAGCTGATGTCTGACAGATGCAGAAGTCCAGCCCTCTCGCCTCCAGCCCTACCAAATTCTGAACAGCTTTGTCACCTTGGAGCTTCCTGTGGGATCAGCTGAGGCTGGGTGTCTCTTCAACACTCGGCCTCGTTCAGTTCCTTCCTCCTTCCCTCAGCGGTTCTCCTGGGAGCCTCTCTGGCATGAACCACTTCTGCCTGAGTCCTCATCCCAGAGGCTGCTTCTGGTAGAACTCAAACTTCAGGGCCCTGTAGAACCCTTTTTTTCCGGTTCTGCCTATAAAATTAGGTTTCCTTAACAACGGGACTCATCGCTATGGTAACTAGGGGTCATGGTTACAGAGGGAAACTAGACTTTCTGAAAAAAGAGAACAAGGCTCTCATCACTTATCTTGGTGGTTTTTTTTTCCTTTGTCCGGTCTACTTTTTCTCCCCATGACAGTTGTGTGGGGGCCTTAGGGCTCTTCACTTCTCTTAAAATGGTTTCTTTCAGTGAAACTCGGATGAAGGGAATCAGGCATGTGAGCCAAGATGCTGCCTCTTGGCTGCCCTTCAGATTGCTCGGGAGGGAGCTCCATGTGCCCAGCCTGATGCCAAGGGACAGAGTGCCCACAAATATGGTTGGTCTCTGGAGTGAGGCCAAGATGCCAAGCAGAACCCAGTGTCCCCATGACCAGTCTGCTCCTCCAGCCTCTCCCCCAAAGGCCCAGGTAAAGAATGTGATGGAGGGCGGGTACAGCAGCACCTTGAAATATAGATACCATAATATATTGGTAATGATAATGGGAATGATAATTATTATTTCAAATTTCAAACATAATTTCAAAATGATGCCTCAGTGAGGGATGTTGCTTTTTTCCTAAAGCACATATATAATTTTTTAAAAAGATTTGTGTGTTTGAGAGAGAGAGAGAGAGAGAGAGAGAGAAACAGCTTGCTTGCTCTAATGGGAGGCAAGGGGCAGAGGGAGGGAATGTCAAACAGACTCCCTGCTGAGTGCCGAGCCAGACCTGAGGCTGGATCTCGCGACCCATGAGATCATGATTTGAGCTGAAATCACCAGTTGGAAGTTTAGCTAAGCCACCCAGGCACCTCTATAACTTTTTTTTTTTTTTTTTAAGTCCAAAGGAACTATACAAAGCAGCTAGCTCTTCGCATAAGGCTTTGTTTTCTTCATTGACAATTGTTTTTGTTTTTTTTTCCTGAACATTTCTGCCTCTTCAGGGCTGACATGGGGTGGTCTCCTGCGAGCTCTAGCCTCCCTGCTGGTGGGAGGCCTACGGGTGGGCGGGCGCCCTCTTGCCACGCTGTCCCTTGTCTACTGGTTTCTCCGCAAAATAGTACAGGGGTCAGGGCTGAGAGAACAGAGGTACCTTGCTGGCTTTATTTTTAAAAAGCAACTCACAATACAAAACCCTCTATTACTCTAAAAAGTCTTTCTTTCCCCTGTTCCGCTCTCTGTTTCCATGGAAATGGAGCTAGTCACCAGCATACAAGTCTATGGCTGTGATGGCTGTATATTGTTCATTGTTCTCTCCTCATGGTTTTGATTCTATTTGTCCTCTTTGTCAGTGGGCAAGGGACCGTCACTGTAAAGCCTTGGATCAGACACTGAGTCGCCATTGGGGCCAAGAAGAGGGGAAGTTCGCAGGCTTTCAGAAGACTCCCTTCTTCTTCATTGCCATCCAGCCCTGGAATAAAAGCAACCAGAGGAGTCCATAGGGGTCGGGGACAGAGTTGATCCAGTTCCCCCTAATCTCCAAGGTCAGCCTGGAGACTCAGGAATGGAGGTTCTTCCTGGCTTGATATGGAGACTTAGCTCTTTGACTAGTTGTTTCCTCAGGAAAGAAAGAATTCAGGGCAGGCTCGTACCAAGGCATAGTAGATTTGTGTTGATACAGTGAGCCCTACTGGTACCCCACCAGGCCCCCCCCCATTCCTTTTACTGATGCTTTGTGCCCATCCCCCAGTGTCCGTAGGCTTTGCAGCTAATGACTGGCCCCTGAGACCCGCAGGGGATTGTCCCTGAGCACAAGATCCCCTCATCTGTACAAAGGAGGTAAATGTTGAACAACTGTCTGTGTAAAAACAACAGCCAAAGGGGGGGAAAAAAAACCTAAAAAACCAAAGTCCTGGTTTGTATCATCTACCATTTCCCACTGTGTAAATACTCCCACAATGGCTGATTTCAGGCTACCGACATGACGTTACTGAATTTGGAGTTGGGAATAATTCATTGCCTCTCAGGAACCAGTACAAACTGGCTGTAACACATCACTAGTTGTAAGGGCCTGGGATTTCCATTCACACCCTGTCCACTGGCAGGCAGCTATGACAGACTGATGAGGGAAAAGCTAAATCAGCACTCTAGAGCTCCTTCCAGAAATCTGGCTGAGTCTGGGACTTCACGTGACAGTGTCCTTTCGTTTGGTTTCCTCTCCTCTGTCACCCTGCTTCTTCTATTTTCTTACTTGCTTCTTCTGGGAACACTTCCTTAATGAGTCATTGGTATACAAATCCTCATCTCAGGGTCTGCTTCTAAGCATAACTGACCTAAGATGGCCAAGAGCACATTATACTCTGCCAGTCGCAGAGAGAGACCCTTCTTTTAAAAAAGTCTGGCTTAAAAGGTAGACAGTAACAGCAAGTGACAGTGACAGAGTATTATGGTTACTTTGAGGACTTGTAGTTATTGGACCTCAGGGTTCTGTGGACTAGAGTTGGAGGATATCAAGTGAAAAAAGGAAGTAACTGTAGTCATTCCTTGGCAATTTTCTGAGTGAATCCTGCCATCTTGAGGAAGGCATAGCAGAGACAATCCAAGGACTGATGGCGAACAGGTTAGGGAGCTATAGGTGAAGAACATTTATTTCAGGGAAAGGACCTCAGTGAGAATAATGTAAACAATAGTCATTATCATTTACTGAGGGCTTGCTGTGTGCCAAGTATATACTTAGGGCTTGATTGGCATTATTCAGTAATATGTTTATATAACAAGTCTTTACTGAGCACTTACTGTATATTAGGCACTGTTCTAAGCTCTAGCAATCACAGTAGTAAACAAAACAAAGTCCCTGCTCTCCTGGGACCTATACTCTAATTTGGGGGAGATTAACAATAAGCAAACATGGTTATATTAAACGATATGAAGAAAAATAAAATGCAAAGAAATGCGGTGACTGGTGTGAGGGTGTATATTCGTTCCCTAGGGATATAATAACAGACTACCACAAAATGGGTAGCTCACAGCAATGAGAATTTATTTTCTTGCAGTTCTGGAGGCTGGATGTCTGAAATCAAAGTGCTGGCAGGGCCTTGTGCTCTCTGAAGGCTCTGGACAAAAATCAGTTCTGGACCTTTCTTTTAGCTTCTGGTGTTGCTGGCAAACCTTAGTGTTCTTTGGCTTATAAACACATCATTCTAATCTCTGCCTCTGTTGTCTCATGGTGTTCTCCCTTGTGTGTCTCCATGTCTCCATGTCTCTTCAAGAACACCAGCCATATTGGATTAATGCCCACAATGATGGGATATGACCTCATCTTAATTTGATTACACCTGTAAGATCTTATTTCCAAAAAGGGTCACAAGGGTTGGGACAGCAACAGATCTTTTGGGAAGACACAACTTAACTCACGACGGGCTGCTATTTTTGTATAACTGGATGTCCTCTCTGATAATGTGTCATTTGAGCAAAGACCTGAATAGAGTGAAAGAGTGAGCCAGTGTAGCTATCAAGAGAAATGGTAACTGCAAAGGGCCTGAGGCAGAAGCAGACTTGGTAGATAGAGACCAGGAACACCAAAGAGGCTAATGTTTCTCAGTGAGCAAGCAGGGGAGCAGGGTGGTAGGAAACTAGGCTGGAAATGTAGCAGAGGGTTAGATTATAAGTCTGACGCTGACCATAGTGGGGAGGGGGGCTCTGAGCAGAGGAAGGGTGTGATTTAACTTACATTTTTAAATATCCCACTTGCTGCTATGTGGGGAATAGATTGAAGGGGCGGGACAGGGGAAACAGTGAGGCCATTGGGGGTCTGTGGCAGACACCTAGGTGGCACATGATACTGACCTGGAACAGAGTGGTAGCTGGGAAGGTGGTGACAAGTGGCTGAATCTTGGGCAAATTTGGAAGGTAACACCCAGCATAGCATCTATTCATCTAACCTTCTCAGCAACATGAGGAGGTAAATACTTATCATCACCATTTTACAAACAAGTAAACTAAGGCTCAGGGAGGTTCATGAACTATCTCAGAATCACTCAGCTGCTGGTAGGAGGCAGAGTGAGGCCTGGCACCTAAGTCTGCCCAGCATTGACACCAGTGACCTCAACAACCATGTGAATGGTTGAACATGTGGCCTATGGGTGGGGAAGAGTCTGAAGCAGATGGAATGGTGGTCCCCAAAAGGTATGCCCGTGTCCTAACCCCAGAATCTGTGTGGTGTGACTTTATTTGGAAGGAAGGTCTTTGCAGATGTAATTTTTTAACATCATTTTTTTAAATTTATTTTCAGCATAACAGTATTCATTGTTTTTGTACCACACCCAGTGCTCCATGCAGTCCGTGCCCTCTCTAATACCCACCACCTGGCTCCCCCAACCTCCCACCCCCCACCTCTTCAAACCCTTCAGATTGTTTTTCAGAGTCCATAGTCTCTCATGGTTCACCTCCCCTTCCAATTTCCCCCAACTCCCTTCTCCTAACTCCCCATGTCCTCCATGCTATTTGTTATGCTCCACAAATAAGTGAAACCATATGATAATAGACTCTCTCTGCTTGACTTATTTCCCTCAGCATAATCTCTTCCAGTCCCGTCCATGTTGCTACAAAAGTTGGGTATTCATCCTTTCTGATGGAGGCATAATACTCCATAGTGTATATTAAAACCACATTGAGATATCACCTTACACCAGTTAGAATGGCCAAAATTAGCAAGACAGGAAACAACATGTGTTGGAGGGGATGTGGAGAAAGAGGAACCCTCTTACACTGTTGGTGGGAATGCAAGTTGGTGCAGCCTCTTTGGAGAACAGTGAGGAGATTCCTCAAGAAATTAAAAATAGAACTTCCCTATGACCCTGCCATTGCACTACTGGGTATTTACCGCAAAGATACAGATGTAGTGAAAAGAAGGGCCATCTGTACCCCAATGTTTATAGCAGCAATGGCCACGGTTGCCAAACTGTGGAAAGAACCAAGATGCCCTTCAATGGACGAATGGATAAGGAAGATGCAGATGTAATTTAATTCAAGAATCTTAAGATGGGGAGGGTATCCTAGATTCTACAGGTAGGCCTTAAATCAGGTGACAAGTGTCCTGATGAGAGACAGAAGAGAAGACGAAGACACAGAGGAGAAAACCATTCGAGGACAGAGGCAGAGCTCACAACGATGCAGCCACAAACCAAGGAACACCTGCAGCCACCAGAAGCTGGAAAAGATGAGGAAGGAGTCCCCCGCTAGAGCCTCCGGAGGGAGCATGGCCCCACCGACACCTGGCTTTCAGACTTCTGGCCTCCAGAACTGTGAGACAGTATCTTTCTGTTGTTTTGAGTCACCCAGCTTGGGGTCCCTTGTTACAGCAGCCCTAGGACACGAACATAGGGTCTGCTAGAAATGACTCTTCAGCTCAGTCAGTGTGAGCTGAGGAACCTGGAGATGATCTCAATTCTCGGAACTTCATTTTCCTCATTTCTATATTGCAGGCATAGAACCTTTCTTCGTGAGTCCTTGGGCGAATTAAATGAAAGAATATTTTGAAGTGCTTATAAGGTGAAAGAACAGAGCCCGCTGTCCTGTCAGGATGTAGCTGACAAAGCAGGTGTCCTCAGAAGGCAGCAAAAATCCAACCGAATTAACATCAAATGAAGTTATTCTTGGAGGACATTCCATCTTGGACCATTCTCTCGTCCCTTTAAGCCTACTCTTATTGAACTATATATTGATATGTGGTAATAGAATTATTTATTTCTTCCTAGCTTAAGCCAATTAGTGTGCATTTATATGACAAACAAGAAAAACAACAGAGTTTTATACACAAGACAGCTGAGCCCCCGTCATGTGTGCCTGGAGTGGTTGTGATATGAGGTGATGGGGAGAATGTGAGTTTCTCTGCACTATGGTGAACTGAAAAATCTTAGAAAGTGCTGACATCTTGTTCCATAAAAGCTTTCTGAAGACTGTTCGTTTGGCTGAATGGTTACAGGGAGAGAAGGTTGTCAGCTAAGATGCTGGCAGGAGGTAAGATGCTTTCAGGAATCAGATGATTTGATTGGCCTCTGACACCTGTCCGGGCATAAGGTCTCTGGGAGACTGGGCAAGGGGATAGGTTGGTGGTTTGAAAGCTTGTCCACAGATTCAATGACTCTCCTCCCATCAAGAGGTAGAGTCTGACTGCCTTCCTCTTGAATGTAGGCTGGCTTTAAGGACTTGCTTCTAAGGAATAGGACTTAAATTGGCACTTTTGCCAATAATAATTCCCCACTGTTAGTGGGAAGTGTTACGTCCCCATCTAAGTCAGAAAATTCGATACAGCTTCTGTGTGGTTCTTACAGCTTCTGTGTGGTTCTCTCTCTTTCAGGACACACACCTTTGGATCTCTGTGCCATCATACAAGAAGAGTGGTTACCTTGAGGCCACCATGTTGGGAAGACCATGTGGAGATAGAAAACAAGGTTTGAGGAGGCCCAGCTGTGGGAGTGTTTGCAGCCCAGAACACCTGACAGCCAAGTGGCCTTTGAGATGCTCTCATCTCCAACCACTGTCTGGCTGTGATTACATCATAGACTCTGAGTGAGACACTACTAAGCTGAGCTCAGTCAAACTCCCAGACTGCGAGAGGTGATAACAAATGACCATTGTTGTTCTACACTAAGTCTAGAGGAGTCTGTTATGCAGCAATAGACAACGGGAATGGAAGAGTATACTTGGGTGATGACTGGAGCAGCGGAAGGAGAAAGAAAATAAGTGAACTATAGGGGTTGCGGTATGTGGTGGGATGTAGTGGTGTGGGGTTTGCAGCTGGAGAGCTCGGGTTTGCCATGGAAATTTGCCATATTTGTTATTCATGTATTTGAGTTTATTGAGGCCCTGCTTTTTAGGCGCTAAGGATATAGACCCAGTACCTCCCCTTAAGAAGCCTACAATCTGGTAAGGTAAACTAGGGTAACAAACATAAGAACCCAAGATGTACATTGCGGTGTCTCTCTCCCAATCAGAGGAGAACCCCCAGTTGTCGGGCAACCATCAGGTGGAAACCGGTGCTGTGGGCATTGAAAGGCAGAACAAAGATAGAAGTTGGTTGAATACTGTGCAAGGAATTGGGGGATCAAGACAGCAGAGGAGACACTGTCTGGATTGAGGCAGTGGGTGGGGGCTGTTTTTAAAGAGGGAAGATGAGGACGTACAGTGATAGATGGCATTTTCCCTTTTTTGTTAACTGTGCTTGGTTGTAAGTAGCCCATTGGTCAGTTAGGGCTTATGGATATCTTGGGGCAGGGGGTCACCTGACAGGCCTGTCTGTATTCAGCCTATTCCATTGCTCAGACAACATTGCCTGATGTCTAAAATTGGCCTCTATATTCTCCCATGAACGATTTTGACCCCTTAATCTTTAAAGTTGCTGAGGATGGAGGGTCTTACCTTCTGTAATTTCTACCTGCTCCGTAGGGGCATAGAGGTGTCCCTACCGCTGGGTCAGCACTGGCCAGTTGGGAATTTATATGTGGGAATCACAAAAGGCAGAAGCAGTTGCATCTAGAGTGGATAAAGTTCGAGAATCTTCTTGAGTAGAGACGATCATCTACTGGCTTGAAGTTATGACAATGAAGGAATCTGGGCACCAGGTGGAGAGACATGGAAGAAAACAGCAAAACATAATCAGAATAGCAAAAAAGAAGCCCTAATAACAGTCCTTTGACAGTTGACTGAAGTCTCCTGCCAGTCTAGGGGTTTAACCAATCATAAAAGGAAAGAGAGGGATCCTTTAAAGTGCAAGTTTGAGTATTCCTTTCTTCTGGTAACCTGTCACGTTTCTGAGGTAATCTGGAATATATATATAACATCATCTTTTAATAAAGCACTGATTCCTCCTTGAGTTGCCATCAAGATATTGAAGGCCATTTGGTTTTGGAGGCTCACCTTTTGAATATATGGGTAACTATGAGTTGCATTTGGTTTAAGGCAGCCTCTGTATGCTTCGCTAAAGCCTCTATTTGCAATTTTACATCAAGGGAGGTAGCTCCTAGGGCAAATATGCCTAATGGATAAAACCATCAAGAAGCCTTCTTTGATGTCTAACCTTAACAATATTCTGATTATGAAGAATCACTGGCAAGTGGGAGGAGACCAGTCTGGGAATATGGGCGTCCCCAAGTGCATCATCCAATCCAGTCCAAAGTGGGGCCATCCATTAATTCCATAAGTCCACAGTTAACCCCATGAAGTGGGGTGCACTCTAGCTTTTAAGGAGCAATTATTTCATCCCAGCCACACAGAATTATCCAAGGTGATAGCTGAATTATACAGCTGTGGGGTAGTCCATCCCATTTTCCAGCTGTTTAAGTAATCATATGCCCATCGGTTTCTGATATTATCCCCACAGAAAAATAAGCATGAAGACTGTCTATACATGAGCCACTGTGGCAATTTTTCTGAAGTTTACCTCAAGTTGTCTAGCTTAGGCAAACAACAAATACTCAGACAATCATGATGAGGGACGCCTGGGTGGCTCAGTTGGTTGGACGACTGCTTTCGGCTCAGGTCATGATCCCGGAGTCCCAGGATCGAGTCCTGCATCAGGCTCCCAGCTCCACGGGGAGTCTGCTTCTCTCTCTGACATTCTCCTCGCTCATGCTCTCTCTCACTGCCTCTCTTTCAAATAAATAAATAAAATCTTAAAAAAAAAGAGACAATCATGATGAACTAGAATTTAACACCCACAAAGGTATGTTATTGAAACATAATTTTTCTCTAAGATTTTATTTATTTGTTTATTTATTTTGAAAGAGAGAGAGAGAGAACACGAAGAGGGGAAGGGCAGAGGGAGAGAGAGAATTTTAAGCAGACTCTCACTGAGTGAGGAGCCTGATGTGGGACCTGAGATCAAGACCCTGAGATCATGACCTGAGCTGAAATCAAGAGTCAGATGCTTAACTGACTGAGCCAGCCAGGTACCCCCATAATTTTTCTTTTTAAAATCACCCTTATTGGGGTGCCTGGGTGGCTCAGTGGTTTAAGCCTCTGCCTTTGGCTCGGGTCATGATTTCAGGGTCCTGGGATTGAGCTCCACATTGGGCTCTCTGCTTAGCGGGGAGCCTGCTTCCCCCTCTCTCTCTGCCTACTTATGATCTCTGTCTGTCAAATAAATAAATAAAGTCTTTTAAAAAAATCACCCTTATTTCCAGGGCACCTGGGTGGCTCAGTGGGTTGAGGTCTGACTCTTCATTTTAGCTCAGGTTGCATCTCCGGGTTGTTGGATCAAGCCCCTTGCTGGGCTCCACACTGGGAGCAGAGCCTGCTTGAGATTCTCTCTATCCCTCTGCCCCTCTTGTGCTCTCTCTCTCTCTCTGTCTCTCTAAATAGATAAATAAATAAATAAAATCACTCTTATTTCCAGAGATAGCCAAATCAAGACTAATTCATTTGCAAAACAAGACACTTTTAACAAACTTGGCCTAAGTATTTACATAAGTTCAGCAAGAATAGTGATTAATCATATAGATCTTTTAAAAATCTGCCTTGCTGGAACTTTTTGTAAGGAAACTCCACTGAACTTCTAGTAGCCTCTCAATGCCAGGAGCTGAGCCAAATACTTGCCATCAGACATGCTTACAATACCTGTAGATTTGGGCAAATTCCTCTTCTCGAGGTCCCCAAAATATCTTGAGGTTCTTGCACCTGCCAAGAAGTGACATTCTTTCCTCACCTGGTGAGGCTGCTGGGAACTCTGTAAGCAAGGTATCAGGCCCACAGTTAAAAGGGGCTCTATTGGCTTGATAAAATCAACTTTAGTTCCTTAAAGCTATCTGGTCATATCTGAATCTATGCCTCTCTCAAATATGACATTCTGGTTAAAGCCTTGGTAAAATAACCAATGTTTTCAATGGTGTCCTGTTACAAGGAGAACAGATTCTTATCAAACTTACATAAATGAATATCCCTGCATTGGAAGAAAGAACATTCACTGAGACCTTTTGAATTTCAGACAGTTCAGGTGGCGAGAAAAGTTAAATGCTTCTATTTGCTCACAAATGAACACTTTGTCACATTTCTGTAAGCCATAGATATCTTAAGAGACAATTTCCTTAATCTGGAAGAGCAGACATTAGAGAACCAGCAGTGCCTCAAAGTAGAGTCGTAATAACTGTAATCATCTTCCTCTATTCATTTAGTCCTACGTTCCTAATTCATACTCAGTTTGAACTCAGCCTTTTAGTTGCTTCTGGAAATTCTTACCCGTTTTAGTTTTATGATTTTAAGGATATAAAAAAACCTGCATTTGTTAAAATTCCTGGGGTGCCTCGGTTAAGTGTCTGCCTGATCTTAGAGTCCTGGGATGAAGCCCTGCAATGGTCTCCCTGCTCAGCAGAGAGTCTGCTTCTCCCTCTCCCTCTGCCCTCTGCCCTCACTCATGCTTTCTCTCTCTTTCTCTCTCAAGTAAATAAAATCTTTTTTTTTAAGTCCCTTTTAAAGTCTCCTTAAAGATGAAGCACATTTGGAAGAGCATCAGAACAATAACTATAAATGACAAAAGACTCAAAAATAGACATGGTCAAAGATCTGATGTGAGAGTTCATTATAACGCAATTGACAAGGAAATTCAGTTATTTCCATGACACATAACACTTTAATAATTAGACTATTAAGTGATGACCTTATGCTAGAACATAACATACCAAATAAACAAGCTTAATTAGTTAAAAGAGACTTTGCTTACAATTCAAATCTTGGAAGTTTGTTAAAACCTTAGAAAGTTTAAAAGCACATGCCTAAATAGGACTACAGATTGTGAAAGACCTGAGAAAAACAAAACACAGAAACTGTTTTTTCTGGGCAAAGAGAAAAAACTATATACTACACATGAAATGGGTACCATGTACTTACAAATTCCTCTCCTTTGAAGATTAGGGAAAATCCTTCCTAGTCTATATCAATTTTGCAGAGTATCCACTACCTGGAGAATATTTGCTCTTCTTACTTTCCTACATACATAGGTGCTTCCCTTATTTCCACCAGTCTTATCCCTATTTAGCAGAATTTTAACTCTTAGAAACCTTAGTCTCCAGTGAAAACTAAGTAGGAAACAATTGTAAACTGTCTGTTACATCAGAATTCTTCAGATGGCAAATTTATCAATATGTCTTCTCAATAAGGCAAAAGCATGTTTTCCAACAGGTCCAAGTATCTTTAGTTTCTCTACAATAAGAAGCCAAAAGCTCAAACCTGTGTTCAGTAATCAATGCTTTAGTATTTTATCTCATTTGGAAAAGACTTAGATGTACAACAAATTCAATCTAACTTGTCATCCAAGCAAAACTTTAAAGGCTTGGGTTACCAAAGACTTTGAAAGCTATCTAAACAATTGCCCATGAAAACCTTGAGACAGACATAATTAACCATCATTTTAAGTCATCTCTTTGCTAACAAATTGCCAAGAAAATACAAGCTTATGTGACCTTCAGGAATCTTTGGTAGAATAAAAATTTGATATTTCTGTATTGTTGATAACTCTATAAAGACATATCTGTCTTAATTAAAGCAACAAACTTAAATTTAAATACAGAATTATGTTCCACCTGGGTCCACTTAAAAGTCAATTTGTTCCCAATTGTCAGTTTTTACCTGGGGCACCGGTGGGGAAATCTGAAGTGGGCAGCATATGCAGAAATATGTTGGGTTCAGAGCCCATGGCCAAGAAGAAATTCTGAGATGTTTTTGATGCAACAATGTGGTTTTATTAAAGCATGAGAACAGGACCCGTGGGCAAAGTGATCTGCACTGGGGTTGTGACAGGTGACTGATTCTATACTTTCAAGTTGGGAGGGGGTTAGGCAGAGCACAAGCCTTCAAGGTATTTTGGAAACAAGGTTTCCAGGAATTGAGGGGGTCAGCTAGTCTCAGGAAAAGGTCATCTATTACTGTCTAATAAAGCTTTAGTCATGAGACCCTTCAGATGTATATCAATGGGTCATATGCTTGTGGCATGATTGCTAACACAGATGTGGGGGGTTAGAGATAAAGGAAGTTTCCAAGGGAATTTTTTTGTTGAAGTAGACTTACAGGATCCTGCAGGGTGGGGTGCTGGGACGTTAAACTAAGGTTGCCTTTCGTCCTTAGCAAAGTATTAACATGGAGTCAACTGGGTTCCTTGAGGAAGGTCACTCTGCTTGTTTCAAGGACTTGTCAGTGGGCTGTAAGTAGTAAGCAAAGGTAATTTTTCTTTTGCCTTTGTTTCCCATATCAGGTGGTAGAAGTTCAAGAGGGTGCTTGTTCCTTGACAGTGAGAGTTGGAGCAGGAGCCAATGGTGCTAGAGGCACCGAGGAGGGTAAATAAGCTGGTTAGGCACGCTGCATCCAAAGTGGTGCCAAAACAGGAGGAGGGAGAGCAGAAGGCACAAGAGGTGCGGTGCCTAAAAGCCCAGAGGGCAGGGAAAGAGGACTCTGGGTTCTAAAGCTCCTCAGCTCCAACAGATGAGCAGATGCCATGTTTCTCCACCATCAAACGGAAATTGGCAAGCTATGTTGGCCTGGATAAGACAGGGAACTTCCCTGATACAAAAGGAATTTTGGCAGCTGCTTGGGGATATTCCTTAAAGCCCCTCTAGAGGTAGACTAACCAGAGATATTTGGCTCCAATTATCATAGCCATTAACCCAGGAAATAAATGAGGGAGAAGCCCCCACATATACCAAGAGTAGCCTAGGTCTATTAGGAGGAACAGAGAGACAGGGTCAACATTCCCTTCATTAGGGATGGCCTGTGTTTCCTCCAGCAACCTGGGTTTATTAGGAGGAGGTCTATTTGCATAATTATTATCCAATGGGCTGGGGAGGGGGTTTATTAGCCCGGTTAGTCACCAAACACATTCTGCAAGAGGCCCTTAGGTCGGGGTCCTGATTTAGGACCCTGAAACAGAGCAAGACATGGTTTACAATTTCTGCGGAGGTTTTGGGACAATGCCATGAAGGCTTGCATATCTGACACTTCTGACTACTTGTAGGAGTTCTGGTAAAGGAGGTCAAGCTGGAAAACAGTATGATAAGAAAGTTCTGTGGAAGGGCCCTAACTCTTGATCTGGGTGTTTGTGTCGAGGCCAGGAAACATAAAAAGATGAGACATTTTTCCTCAACTCTTGGGGGTCATATCTGTCCCAGTTTTTAAGAACAGAGTCAAGGGTGAGTCCAGGGAATTGAGGGGGTTTGTCGCACAATGGGAAAAACCGGCTGCCGATTCCTGAAGGAGAGTCCTGCCAGAGGAAATGGAACTTACCACTCATGTTTGCGGTCATGATTTCAGTCAGGGCTTCCTGCTCACCTGAAAAAGGACTGGACCTTAGACAAGGTGACTGATTCTTTTGGGGCTCCTTGTGTGGGGTTCTCACAAATGTGGGGGCCATAAAGGCTGGGAGGGGAAAAGGGACATCTGAGGGTCTGGGAAAGCTTCTTTGAGGGTCACATTTTGAAGAATGAATAGAAATAAAGGGAGACTGACTGTGAAGCTAATGAATCTTTTTTTTAAAAGATTTTATTTATTTATTTGACAGAGTGAGAAAGATCACAAGTAGGCAGAGACGCAGGCAGGTGGGGTGGGGGGAAAGCAGGCTCCCTGCTGAGCAGAGAGCCTGATGTGGGGCTTGATCCCAGGACCCTGAGATCAAGACCTGAGCTGAAGAGGTTTTAACCCACTGAACCACTCAGGCGCCCCGAAGCTAGTGAATCTTAAGCTGTGGAGCCCCACACATGCACTACCTTTCCAAGGCCCTAGGATGGGCCTCATTAATATACGGTTCTATATTTTTGTAAAATTCGGAAAAGATATTTTAACTGTAATTGGTTAGGACCTTGTATTAGTGAAGGTTCTCCAGAGAAACAGAAGATCCAACTGTCTACCTACCTACCTATCTATTTATTTTTAGGGAATTGGTTCACATGATTATGGAGATGGGAAATCCCAAGACCCAGGAGAGCTGGTGGTACAGTTTCATCCCGATCCTAAGGCCCAAGAGCCAGGAAAGCTGATGGTGTAAGTTCGACTCCGAGGACAAGAGAAGACTGAGGTCACAGCTCCGGGTCTCACTCAACATTTTTGTTCTACAGCTTTTCAGTTGATTGGATGAGGCCCACCCACATTAGGGAGGGCAATCTTCTTTGCTGGACTGTGGATTCAAGTGTTAATTTCATCCAGAAGCATCCTCACAGACATATCCAATATGTTTGACCAAATTGACCACTGGCTGCCCTGTGGGCCAGTGAAGTTCAGATATCATATCAAACATCAAAGAACTCTGTCTTGTCTCATTGCAACTGTTACTCTGTGACATTTCCCCTCACGTAGGTGTTGTTAGGCAGCATTGGAACAATGTCAGAATTCTGAGGATCCAGCTGAGAAGAAGTTGAGTTGGACTTACATTTAGATTGGGTTTAGTGGGATAAAAATCAATGAGTACTATAAAGTCACTTCCGCTTATTGTTAAATTATTGTCAGCCACCATGGTGTAGAAATGGCCTCTACTATCCACCGTGTAGACTCCTTGGCATTGGGATGCAGAAATTTTGGAACTAAGGTTGTATCATAATATGAACCTATTCTGGTATCCAGCACCAGAATTATGTGGGTAGTGTAAGAAAATCTTTATGCTTTGATAGAAAACTATGCATTGTTGGGGAGCCTGGATGGCTCAGTCAGTTAGTTAGGCATCTGCCTTTGGCTCAGGTCATGATCCCAGGGTCCTGGGATTGAGCCCTGGGTCAGGCTCCCCACTCAGTGGAGTCTGCTTCTCCCTCTGCCCATCCATCTCCCTGCTCATGCTCTCTCTCTCTCTGTTTCTATCTCTTGCTCTCTCTTTCTCGAATAAATAAATAAAATCTTAAAGAAAAAAGAAAACTATGCATTGTTTGGAAGACATCACTCTGGATTGTCAGTTTCTGATTCTGTGGGATAGGTTATAGACAACGTGAAGCAATGCAAAATAATTCTTGTATAAAAACATGCAAATTCTGTCCTGTCTGGTAAAGGTTCAACTGACTTCCCTAACACCTGTGGAAAACCTGGATTTTAAAGACTTTTAAAGGACCTGTGTTCTGATTGGCTTATAAAGGTAAGTAAGCACTTCTATAAATTGAATATTCCCCAAATTACTGGAAAATGAGAAAATGGAAGTTCTAATTTTTAAATGTGCTAGGATAAAAAAATTCTTACAGAAACTAACTAAAATATGTTTAAGAATCCAATTTGTTAATTTAGGCAAATCTTTGGTAAATAAGACTAGCTTACTATTTTTGGTTTAATAAAAACAGCTGCATCTTCTCTGATTTATCAGAATTAAGCACAATATAAGTACATACTTTTTTCTACATGCTTATGTTCTTCCTAACTTACAGAGATTTATGATCTAATAAACTAACATTTCTTCTACTTAATATTTAAGCTTATAAAAACATAAATTTGTGTTTAACCAAATTGAATGATTGTTCTCACAAATTTTACTCCAACAGAAATTATGCTTTATAGTATGTCCATTTGATGATAGTTTCCAAGATTTTTAGGGTGCTCAAAAATTGGATTGATATTAAATTGAACTAATGGATGTTCGTTGGATGCCTAGATCATTTCTAAGTAAGTTAGAATGCTTGTGAAGCATAACTTCAAGTTTACATGTTTTGCTTCTTATTTTTTTATATGCCTGTAGAGAGGCTATGTCTTTGAGTCTCTTAAGGAATGTGTTCATTTTTATCATACTGAGAGTTTGTATAAAGAATGTGTGTGGCTGTAGAAAGTTGTGTTATGAGTAATCATGAGCTCTACAAATCCATTAAAATCCTGGTACGTGACAGGCATTTCTCAGTTATTCCCACTCCCCCTGCAGTTTTCTCTGTGAAATGGAAGTTACTTCAGTTGATAGTTATGGAGGGGAGGAAAAACGTCTCCTCTACTCTCTTACATTCTGTAACTGGGACCTGCAAATTAGATTGACAAAAGCTAGATTAACAGAGAAAAAAAAAAAAAACCCGAGCAACACACATGCACATGGGAGAACTCAGGGATGAGAAACTCAAAGGGGTGCTTAGAATTTGGGGATTTATATACCATCTTCGTAGGTGAAGGGGAGGGAGGGAGACAAAGGCATTTATGAGAAAACAAATGATTTTTGGAAAGATAAATAGGTTTTTAGGAGAAAAGCAGGAGATAAGAGAGTTTATAGTGATGTTTGTCTATAGAGGTATGAGTAGTCTCCTTCATGGGCTATAAAACTCCCCTGGAGAAGGAATTTAGGGTAGGTTTTGTCAGCATTCTCCCTTCTGGGAATAGATCCAATCTGAAGAGGAATTTATGACAGGCTTATTTTCTAGAAGTTCCTGTTTTAGTCAGATAAGGGAAGCTCTGAGAAAAATTGTTTTTTATTTTTTATTTTAAAATTTTCCTTGCATATGTTGAATCTCAAATATCTTCAGCTCAAAATAATCTTTATACCAACTCTGGGTTTCCCCATATTTTTAATGAATATAGGTGGTTAAAACTAAGGAGAAATAGTTTCAGAAAAATACACTTGTGTATGTGCTTCTATGTTTCAAGCAAAACAGTAGTTTTGTCTTAAAAGCAGCATTCTCAAATTTTAGTTTTTACTTGTTTTTTGATCTCCAAAGTGACCCTCAAAAGGTCATTTTTTGTTGTTTTTCTGGGTTATAACAATGATATTTACTGTATTGGAAATTGAAAGTGAGAAATTATTGTCTGTTTTTTTAGAGAGAGTGAGCATGGGGGGTGGGCAGAGGGAGAGGGAGAGAGAGAGAGAGAGAGAATCTTAAGCAGGCTCCACACCCAGCATGGAGCCCAGCAAGGGGGCTTGATCTCATGACTCTGAGATCATGACCTGAGCCAAAATCGAGTCAGATGCTCAACTAACTGAGCCTGAGCCACCCAGGAGCCCCTAAGAAATTGTTTAAATGTGGAAACACTTACTGAGTAAAGACACCAGTGAGGAACACATTACATGTTACCAATATCTTAGCATTGTTACCAAATTAGTTCTGATCGCTAAACCTTCTGAGATCTGCCCTAAAGTTAAGTGTCAGTTTGTTCCAGAACATGTACAAGCTTAACAAAAGAAAATTTGGGAAGTGAATGTTATTTGCCTTGGTTTACAATCCTTGAATCTGATCAGCTAACTCTGAGCAAAGTTTTCTCAGTTTTATTGCTTGTTTATTTGGTTTCCTTTTTGCCTTTACCTACAGTATGAATAGTTACTTTTTCTCTGCACTCTGCCTAGATGACAGTTTTTCCATGCTGTATGTTGACTTTATCATGCTTTTGGTCACTTAAAATAAAGTAAAGTTCCTCACTTGCTGAAGAGCTAAAATTCATTACAGGCATATTAAAACCTCTACATTTAAAAAATGTTTCCTTGTCACTTTGGTTAAGTAGGTAACTATGATTTCTTAACTACTCATGGTCCCATCGTGATCAAGTGTGTAAATGTAGTCCAATAACTTTTTTCGATTTTTGTCTTCTCCAAAGCAGATCCTAAATAAAAAAATAAAAAATAAAATAAAATAAAATAAAATAAAATAAAATAAAATACAAACCTCTGGGTATCTTTTTATACTTCAAACCATCTTTCAGGTATTTCTAAAAGCTCCTGGAAAAATACAAAGATTTATTCTTTCATCTTATGGAAAAGATGTCTTAGAAATAATTAAGTCTCTTTGATGAGTTACTATTGATTAGTTGCATGGAAGAGTTGTCAAATCAGAAGAAATACACAGCTATTTCTAGGTGACTTTTGCATTAATTTTTTTTCACAAAAGTATTTTAGATTTTGGCCGCTGGTGGGAGGTTGCTAAAGATTTGTCAATGTCCTTGCTCTCTAGGATCTGATTCTGTTTCCTAGAGCTCAGAGGTTGTTTTGGGTGATGCTATCAGACAATAACAGTATGGGGTCATCAGCCCATATTTTGGGTGTTATTTAAAATGCTTACTTGGCCACAGCCCTTATTTTTACATTTGAATCTAGGTGAGCAGTTTTCAAGTAGGGATGCTTGTAGGATTGCTTACGGAGTTTGATACATATTGCAGACATCTAGGACCTACACCAGATCCATGGACTCTCTTCACCTGATATTTTTGGTATATTCTTGGTATATTCATTATATATTATGCCTCAGGATTATTATATATGTTACATGCCTTATACAATTTACATTATATTGACATTATATTATATATTATGCCTCAATATTTTTTTTCTAAAAATGTTTATCCAGTTTTATAAATCAGATTCAATGTTTATTATCTTTCTTAATAACAGTCTTAATCATAATGCTTATAAACATTCTGTCAAAAACTTCCTGGATTGGCCTTATTATGCTGTTTTTCATGCCACAAAGGGAAGTTGAATTGGGGACACATTTAATTTGGGTTTAATGGGCTATAATTAGGTGTTTATCAGTCATCTTGTCAAATAAAAAACTAATATAGACTTGGTAAGGTGAGATTGTACGTGAAAGAATTGTCACTGGTTTTGGGGAAAGCACTACTGCAAATAGGGAGGGCTAAGCAAATAGGGCTCTCTTTGATAAGGAGAAGTAAACAAGGCTAGAAAGAACTGAGTGTGGACAAGAGGGATGAGAAGGTGGTTTGAACAGTTAGTAGCTCTGAGAATATTCTACCAGATGGCCAGTTTACTCTTAGGGAGAGCTGTATGCTCTCTCAGGCTGGAGATAAGCAAAAGTTCAGAAACTTGGAGGAAGGAAAAAAGCTTACCCAAACTTTGGTTAACAAGCATCATGTTCTAATTGATTGATGGGGACAACAGTTGAGTTGATCAGGAGATAAAGAATGGGAATTAGGTAGATCTTTGACTGGCTTAGACCTGTCATGGGTAAACAAGGAGGGCATCCATGAGTCATGTCTAAGGAGAATACTTGGTCATAAGTTGTTTCTCCAAACACAAAAGTGTGGTGAGATTTATTAACGACCTCTGTTTTCTAGGAGCACAGGGCTCAGGTAAAATTCAACATGGCCACTTTTGAATATATTTATTTCTAGCCATCCCAGTGTGGGAATAACCCCTAGGAATAATCTTACTACCCACAGAACTGATCAACCAGGTGTTGTGATTGATAAGAAAATACAAGGCTGCTCTTTAAGAGGCAGAGGAAAATTCCTAATAAAAGCAATGAATAGGATTGTTGATAAACCAATTACTGAAGAGAAGGGAGTTGAAGAACACATGGGAAAAAGTTTAAATTCCTCTTGACTTGAAAGGAAATACTGACATCCAGGAAGTTAACACAGTTCCAGACATGACACACAACAAGACAGTGTGAACATACCAGACAATGAGTGTTGTCAATTCAAAGAATATTAAAGAGTCAACAACTGAACAAGAAAACTTGAAACACCCTGGAAGAAGTTTGATATAAGTTTTCCCAAAGTTGATGACTATCCTAAAAACGTACATATTACATGAGTTAAAAAGCTGAAAGGAACATTTCTAAACTACCAATTACAAAAAATAAATTTGGATTGCTTGGGCTAGAAGGAAGACAATTACCTTTTCATTCTTTTTGTTGGAAATTACATTCCAAAATCCTTGTTGTCCGGCAAAGTGATTAAAGGCATTGTGGTTGATTTTTAGAACAATGGGCCCCAAAGCCCGAGGCTTCCTTGTGGTCATGTCTCTTAGCAAAGTGAATTTGCAGCTCTTCCATCATGAGGTGGAATCCATGCAAATCTTCATTGGCCTTGTGATTTGATTTCACCAATAGAATGCAGTGGAAGTGGCATTGCATCCTGTGTCTCGCAGCTTTTATTGCCCCCTTGCTCCTGTAATAAGGTAAGGAAGACCAGGCTAAATGATGAGAAACTACAAGGAGAAAGAAGCTGAGCCGACTGCCAGCATCAAGGCCCCAGATATGGGGGAGCCATCTTGGACCATCAAGTCTTTCTTGACTGTAACTGTGCAAGTCAGCCCAGATGAGACCCACAGGAGACCCATCCGCAGAATCATGAGAAACAATAAATCATTGTCATTTCAAACCACTGAGTCTTCAGGCTGTTTGGCAGTAATAGATAACTGATATAGGTATACAACCCAAAATACATAACAATAAATAAGATGAGCATTAGGTGTTATATGTGACTATTGAATTATTGAACACTATATCAAAAACTAATGATGTACTATACAGTGGTTAACTAAACATAATAAAAAATAATAAAAATAAAAATAATAAGCAAGCAAATAGTATGGAGGTATGTCAAGTGATTAATTATTAGATATGTGATGGTATTGTTTGGATTTTATGATATTGACATTGTGGTACTTACTGGTCTTTTACATTTTGCCATTCACTACAGCTTCTTTCTTACTTTCAATAAATATCACTTTCCAACCAAATTTTGTATTTGTAACTTTGTATTCCTTTCTTAAGAGGGACACCCATATCATTTAAGCCTTGACCCTCAAAAAACTTAGGGCTAACAGGAAGTCCTTTCTTCCTCAATCACTATCTCCTTTCCTGGAGCTCTGTTTCCTCAGGTTTTGAGCTTCCTTTCACGGTGCACCGCAGCTCCTTTGAGTCCCACTTCTTCCTGAATAAACCTCTTATTGTGGATATGTGAGTCCTGGGGGATAAAAAGCCCTAAACAATATCAGATTATAGGCTTCTGGCCACCTATGGAGTCTCTAATGGTATGTGTAAGATGAGGGAAAACAGTGGGAGAGCACATCCGGGAGATGGTCTGTTCTCAGAGTTTGGTGGGAGGATGCTGGATACCTGCTGGTCATGCAAGTCCACCGTGGACATCAGAGGAAGACAATTTCCTCCTAGTCAGTGCTAGAATGAAGGCCTTGCCTCTGGCCCCAAGGCCCTCCCTCCCCAGTCTCGGTGGCGGGGTGGGTGGGGGAGGCACAGGGAATAGTCTTGGCGTCTCAGTGAGAGGGTGGGGGGTTGTCTTAGGACCTAGGACATACATCTCTTCCAAGCTTGGAAGCCTGAATTTGCATGAGATTCTTCTTTTCTCCTCAGGCTGTGGGGATGGAACCAAGAAGAGGGCCAGCCTTTTTCAGGCGTGTTCTTTGTTTTAGAGTGAGATAAACAAGGATCTATGGGGGTAAGTCAGCCATTTTTTTGTAGGATAGCATAGAGGTTAAGAACACAGACTCTGGTACCAGATCTAGTAGGTTCAAGTCCCCACTGCTCTTTGGCCTTGGGAAAGTTGCTAAAGCTTTCTGTGCCTTAGTTTGTTCCTCTATAAAATAGATCTACCAATAGTACCTATCTGTTCTGGTTTAAACCTCCCCAAACTTCGTGGTATTAAACAACAACCATTTTATTATAGTCACAAACCTTGTGGGTCAGGAATTCAAACAAGGCATAATAGAGACAGTTCATCTCTCTTCCCTGCTGTTTGGGGACTCAGATGGGAAGGTATGAAAGGTGGGGGTGATTTGAAGGCTTGGTGGGGAGTGTGGAATCATCTACAGGCTTCTTTCCTTACATATCTGACTTCTGGGTTATATTCAAGGGAGGATGAGAGAGCTGACCAGAGCACCTCCTTGTGGTGCTTCCAAGTGGCTTAGATTTCTCCCAGCTTCGCAACTGGGTTCCTAGAAGGAGCACCTGGAAGGAAGTGTCCCAGGAGAGTCAAACAGACTTCATGACTTAGCGAGTCATGTAGTGTCACCATGCTGTACTCTATTGCTCAAAATAGTCACTAGCTCACCAAGATTCAGTGAAAGGGGACATAGATTCCACCTCCTGATGAGCTGGGCTGTCAAAAATTTGGGGGGATCCAGCTTTAAAATCACATTCTCTCATGGGTTACTTGTGAAGATTGAGTTATTATCTACAAAGCACTTAGAATGGGCGTCCCGCTCAGTGTGAATGTCATTAGGTTGAAGTCTTCATTATTATATGCAGGACGTAGCTCTTTTGGGCAAGGTTTTTGCCAGAGGAGAAGGCAGAGTTGGGGACAAAGTTGAGGGAATGACTCTAGGTAGGTGTCTGCAGAGAGGGAGGCTGGGAATGCCTTTGGGCCATGGGGTATGGGGGTGGGGAGGGTGGCTCAGCTCACACAGGACCTGTCTCCTGGGTTGTGGCTTCAGGGCCAGCTGTCATCTGTCTTGCCTACAGCCCATAAAGCCAAATGCATTTGGTCCCATCAGAAACATAACTCGACACAGCAGGGCCCCTCATTCCATTGTGGAGGTGTTAACTTCCCAGGTGGTGTTTCTGCCAGAGCCTGCCCCCAGGGGGAGACTCAAAGGTGCCTCAGGCCCCATGAACACAGGCCTCCTTCTAGGGAGGCTGTTGTACCCTGGACAATAATCCAAGCCCTGAAATTTTCTGGTAGACACTAAATTCCATTGCAGGGGGATCAGTGTCCGTATGTGTTCCCACATATTTGGGAGAGAGCAAAACACTATTTTGCAAGCCTCTTTGGGCACAGCAGCCTTCTGTTTGGCAGCAGGGACAAAGGCAGATATTTATTTGTTTTGTTTGTTTATTTATTGATTTATTCATTTATTTTTATTATATTCAGTTAGCCACTGTATAGTACCTAATTAGTCCTTGATGCCATGTTCAATCATTTTTAATGCCTCTTTGCAAATCAACATGCAAAGCTCTTGCTACTCTAAGTGTGGTTCATGGACCAGAAGCATGGTTATCACCTAGGAGTCCTGAGAAAGGTGGTATCTCCGGCTCTGCCCCAGAACCCGCATTTTACAAAACATCTAGATGATTTTTGCCACATATTAGAGTTGGGAAAACACTGACCTAAATTACTAGTGGACCTTCACTTTCCCTACTCAGGCCAATTCCTGACACTTCTTACCCTGTTATATCTTTGTCCCCGTTTATATAAGAGAAGGCACAATGGTGTTTCTAGACAGTGAATGGTGACTTCCCAAGATAACGCACAGGAAGTTTTAGATCCTAGAAAGTTTCCTTGCAGAGTAAGAACCAATTTCATTCACAGTGGACAAGAAGTAGGGGGAGTTGGGCTATAATTTCTGACAAGGAGTAAAGTAAGCCATGATATTGATGACTTAATAAAACCACAATATATAGTGTCAGGGGAGGTGAGGAGAAGGAGATGTAGACCAGAGCCAGGAGTTGTTACGTGTAATTGAAAACACAAGTGGGCTTGATGAACGCTGGCTTCTTTCTCCCTCTGGATGATGTTAAAAGCCTGGAGTCTGGAAATATGCCTTGCCCCCTCCTTCCCCAGTCTTCAGAGAGATAGTGTGGGAGTTTTATGGGACACAGTTGGGGGAAATCTGGGTTTCCTTTGGTAGAATTCTGGGAAGAAAGGAGAGGCGGAAAGATGGTTGCCCAGGTTCTGCAGTGGCCATCACCTCATTCCATGGAGGGGAATGTTTGATAGTTTTTAGGTGCCCCATGGATATTAGTTCAATTCTCAGACCCTGAGCCTCTGTCTTGGTGGCTCCATTCACCTAAAATATCACTACACTTCTCCATGGTGTCCCCACCCCACTATCTGTGTGCAGACCACCCTCCTCCCATCCCTTCATGGCTTGCCCCTAGGAAGCAATTTCAGGGGGATTTGTCGATTTGTAATGGAGTGGTTCTAGGACTCAAGAGACCAAGATGGAGTCAAGGATAACAGCATGTGCACATCTGTGTGACCTCCTCAGAAATGCAGAACTTCTAGGGTGATAACAAGAGACCTACTTTGCAGCTCTGCTGAGAAGTGCAAATCCAGTCCCATTTTCAGGGTTTCAGTTAGTTTCTATAACTCTGTGTTCCTATTCCAGCCTTCCTGGCTGATTTCCTGTCTCTCTTCACTCAAACTCTTTACTTCAGAGCAGTTAGGGAGTCCGGAAAGCTCCCTAACTTTTCTGACACACATCTCTCTTCCTTCAGTTCACTACTGGGTTCCAGCGCTTGGCACTTTGTAGCTGAGCCAATGGTACAATCTGCTGGATAAGTTCTGAGTTCCTCAAGGGGATTGCCTGAGCAGATCAGGGTAGTGCTGGCATATTAGCTTGAGATGGGGGAGATTTTGGAGGTGGTCTGAACAGGAATTAATGCCCAGCATGTAGAAACGATCCTGAACATCTAGGGTTTACAAAATTCAGTGGTCATTCCTTATAATTTCCATTTTAATATCAATATCTTCAGAAAGAACTATTTTTGTGTCATCCACCCCATATGTTTTTGGCTGGGTGATCCAAGGGGTCAAAATGGCTGTTTGTGCTCATCCGTACGTGCCTGCACCTATGTGTGTGAATGCTTTCTTTATCAGTCTGTGGTTATGTATGATTCTGCGTTTAGGAGGGATGGAAGGTCTGGTGAGCACCTTTAATCCATCATAAATTTAGCTCCCATCAGCAGTTTGCTCTGAAGTAGGCTTTTCCAGCTAAATCTCTGAACAGCTCTTCTGTCCTCACAAGTGGACCGGCTGGGGGTGCTCCAGCCTGGTTTTGCACAGCTTGTTCTGGGAAAAAGGACATAGGCAGATTTGATGAAACAAGATATTTTTCTTTGTCTTTTGATTTTGGCCCCTCTTACTAGATAAGATGTACATTTTTACTCGCTGATCAAGTTACCTATATACCACCCCTTCTGATGAGAAAATAATTGAATGATACTCCAGCTGGGAATTTTGGAAGAAAACTATTCAAGCATATTTAGGCTGGTGTGAATAAAAATTTGACTAGCAGTGGAAATCTCTCAAAGACAGCTGTCAAAACTGCAAATACTTGAAAAAATGGAGTGACTTGCAAAAAAAAAATCTTCTAGCCCCTCCCAAATTAAGGGGACCTATAAATATGAATTCATGGTCTTTCCTACCGCTCAATCTAAATTGTTAGTCTTCAAGGATAAGTAAAGAAGATATCCTGTGCAAGGCTGAATGGTTGAGGGTTCTGAAAAGTGGAGGTTCTGATACATGTCTCTGCAATCACTCTTGACACATGTTGATGAGAGGAATCAGTATTTTCTGAGCTTCTGGATGTTAAGAAAGCCATAGTGGACTTTCTAGTTAGGCAGAAAGTCCTAGAAGTAGAAGTAGTACAAAAGAAGAAAGTACTAACCTGTTGGAGTCAAACGTGCAGTCCTCCCCCCACAAACATTTACTGAGCACTTACTATGTCCCAAACTCTGTGAATGACACTGGGTCAAATAAAACTAACAATGCCTCTGCTCTCAATAGTGATTCTTAACTTTTGCATAGTGCATGGGGTGCCTGGGTAGCTCAGTTGGCTAAGTATCTGCCTTCGGCTTAGGTCATGATCCCAGAGTCCTGAGATCAAGCCCTGTGTCAGGCTCCCTGGGGCTCCCTACTCAATGGGGAGCCTGCTTCTTACTCTGCCCCTCCTCCTGCTCATACTTTCTCTCTCTATCAAATAAGTAAATCAAATCTTTTAAAAAATTTGCATAGTACTTATAATGTGCCAAATACTTTTTAAAAAAATTTCTTAACTGGGATCTTAATCATTTTATTTTATTTTTAACTTAAAATCAATTAATTAACATATAGCAAATTATTAGTTTCAGAGGTAGAGTTTAGTGATTCATGAGTTGCACATGACACCCAGTGCTCATTACATCACATGCCCTCCTTAATGCCCATCACTCAGTTACCCCATCCCTCCACCCATCGCCCCTCCAGCAATCTTCAGTTTGTTTGCTATAGTTAAGAGTCTATTATGGTTTATCTCTGTCTCTGATTCTGTCTTATTTTGTTTTCCTTCCCTCCCCCTACATTTACCTGTTTCGTTTCTTAAATTCCACATATGAGTGAGATCATATGGCATTTTTCTTTCTGTGACTGACTTATTTTGTAAAGCATAATACACTCTAGCTCCATCCACATTGTTGGTGATGGCAAGATTTCATTCTTTCTGATAGCTGAGTAATATCCCATTGCATATACATATACCACATCTTCTTTATCCATTCATCTGTTGATGGACATTGAGCTTTTTCCATATTTTTCTGTGCCCAATACACTTATAACTGCTTTACACATATTAATTTGCTTGACTCTCACCAAAAATTTACATGGAAAATGCTATTACCCCCACTTTATAGATAAGGAAACTGAGCACAGAGAGATTAAATAACCTCCCCACAGGATCACAGAGCTATTGTTGGACTGGTCCTCCACCCAGTCTGGCTTCTGAGGCAGAGCTCCCAATTGTTGGGCAACACTACTTCTCAGGGTGCTTAGTGAGAAGTGAGGAAAGGCGCACCATAAACCCGTAATTAAGTTAAGAAATCCATGGAAGTGCTTTGAATAGAAGAGAGTGCTCTTCAGAAGAACAATCAGAATGTTCAGACTAATGGCCTTCATGTAAGACAAACCTTGTTGGGTTATTTGGGAATGACCAACACTGGATGAGTTTGCTAGGGCTAAAATAACACGGCACTACAAATGTGAACGTACCGTCTCATCCACCTGGAAGCTGGAAGTCTTCCAGTGTTGGCAGGGTTGGTGCCTTCTGAGGGCTGGGGTGGGAGGAATCTCTACCAGGTTTCTGTCCTAGCTTCTGCGGTTTTTCCTGCAGCCTTCGGTATCTCTTGGTTTGTAGACTCATCACCTCAACCACTGTCTTCATCTTCACAAGGCATTCTCCCTGTTTGCATCTGTCTCCAAATGTCTCCCTTTTTATAAGGACACCAGGCATGTTGGATTAGGGGCCCCCCTACTCCAGCCTGACTTCATCTTACCCAATGACCTCTGCCACAACCCTATGTCCAAGTAAGTTCATGTTCTGAGGTACTGGGGGGTTAGGGCTTCAACATATGAATCGGCGGGGGGGGGGGGGTCATGATTCAACTCATAACAGGAACCCAAAGGAAGCAATGCTAGTGCTCCCTTAAAGGCAGTTATTTCAGGTCCTGCTGTGGTCAGATGTTCCCAAGGGAAACAAGCTGGAAAGCAGTTATTTTTGAGCAGAAAGACACCGCCAAATGAATGAATGAACAAGTTCGCTTTGTCTTTGATGTTGACATGACGGATTTGCCAGGCGCCTGCACTTGGGATGTTGTTTCAGCTGCCTCTGCATGTGCTTGTTCAGCTACATTTCCTTCTTCAGTTCTCTTTGTGAGCAGCGGTCACCACTCGTGAGAGCAGTGACCAGAGCAAAAGGGGGAGGCTGAGGGGTGACTGGCCTACCCAGGGATCAAATGCTTAGGTTGACCTTCATGAGCTCCGGGCTCCAGCGGCTTAGGCAAATAGAAGGAAAGAAAGCAGTCCCTTTAGCAAATGTAGACGCAGGTAAGGTTGTGGATGGGACACTCTTATTGTCCACAGAAACAATGTCTCACGTGGCTGTGAGCCCGCCATTCATCCTATTGTTGACCAAGCTACCGCACCAAAGTAAATACAGAAAATCTGAGCCTGAGCAGCGAGCCACAGGGAACAGAAGCAAAAGGTAGTATGAGGGGCTCCTGGGTGGCTTAGTTGGTTAAGTGTCTGCCTTCGGCTCAGGTCATGATCCCGGGGTCCTGGGATTGAGCCCCTCGTTGGGATCCCTGCTCAGCAAGGAGTCAGCTTGTCCCTCTGCCACCCCCCTCCGACTTGTTCTCTCTCTCTCTGTCTCTCTTGCTTTCTCTCTCTCTCTCAAATAAGTAAATAAAATCTTTTTGTAAAAAAAAAAGGCAGAATAAGGTGCCACTCATCTTCCTCAGTCTGGAGATGGCCCCGGCATTACAAATATTGGCCTGGAACAACCTTAATATCTTCCCAACAACCCTGATACCTCCTAATTCCCTTTCCTTTTTTCTCCAACTCAGCATGTGTTCCCAGTCATCTCACCCTTTCCCATGAGAGGGCTCCTTATATGGAAATTGTCCTCCTCTCCAAATAAATCTTCCAATCTCTCAGCGAAGGATGACACCTCAGAGTGGGGGTTAGAGGACTAATAAAGTTGGGCGAATTCACTCGAATGCAGTAATTCTCAACCTTGGCTGTGCATTAGCGACACCTGAGGAGCTTAAAAAAATACTAGTGTTTGGGTTCCATTCAAAGAAATTTTGATTTAGTTGGTGCAGAGCCTGGCCTGTGCTTCAGGATTTGTAAAGCTCCCCCAAGTGATTCTAATGCTCAGTGAGGGTTGAGACCACTGCTCTTTTTGAGTCTTAAAAGAAGGTTATTGCTGGGTGCCTGGGTGGCTTGGTTGGTAGGCGTCTGCCTTCAGCTCAGATCATGATCCCAGAGTCCTGGGATCGAGTTCTGCCTTGAGCTCTCTGCTCGGTGAGGAGTCAACTTCTCCCTCTGCCTGTTGCTCCCCCTGTTTTTTGCTTTCTTGACCTCTATCTTGCATGTGCCCGCTCTATTTCTCGATCCCTCTCAAAAAAAAAAAAAAAAAAGAAGAAGACAACAGTTATTGTTAACTCCAGCGAATTTGAACAAGAGGAAATGGCCAACTGTACGAAAGTGAATTTGATTTTGGTAGCCTTGATATAGAGGTGGCTGGGATGGAGGTAGGCAGGGTACTTTGTGTGACAATGGGAATCCCATGGCGATGAGTCCATGGGGCCGCTGCGGTCACTTCTCCCTGGAGCAGTGCTTTTAGTATATCCCTGCATTGCATGGCTTTGGCCCTACCTCTATTTCTGAACCTGGTAATTTCCTAGAACAGCTTTTAGGTGATTTGGGGCTCTGGAGATTTTGATACTAAACATGAGTAGTATGGGGGCCAGATTTCTGTGGCTGACTTGTTCCCAAGTCGGGGCCTTCTTGAGTACCTTAAGTAAACAGTGGAGAATAATCAGCTGGTATAACTCAGAGTTAAGCCAGGGTGGAAACCTTCACTTCACATCAGTCTATCAAACCACAGATGTCCAGCTGATGTAAAGAATAAAAAAGATTGCATCTTCTACAAATGGCATTCACATTAGGTTGGAGCTGAAATCTGCAAAGGACTGCTAGGATACTAGTAACAGGAGGTAGGAACAGGAGGAATAGGGGGATTAGGTTTGCCTCAGCTTTAATTAGCATTTTATCCTGTGCTGTGTGGAAGGGTTACCTGGGACATTAATTAAATAATTAAATTTGCAGCTGATGCTAAACTGGGATGCATTCCAGGGACTAATGGGACCTAGGATTAACACACAGGAGCTGAAGGAGGGAGAAAACAAGACTCCTCTGAAGAAAGACATCCTTTCCCAGCTGGAAGGCAATATAACCGGTGAACACAGGTCCCCACCAAGAGGATGAGTGAGAAAGGAACCGGGAAATGGAACTAGACACAGACTGAAATAAAAGCCTGCTTCTCGAGCTCTTTTATTTTGAGCATCTGTGTTTTTCTTCATTTTAATAAAATAAAAGAAATGTCTTTGTTTTCCTCCTAATGGTTGATTTTGATGGTCTACAGCATAATAAAGTAGTGGTTCTCCTAATGTGGTTCCTGGACCAGCTGTATCAGCTTCGCTTGAGGACTCCTTAGAAATGTACATTCTTGGGGCCCCACTCCAGACCTGCAGAATCAGAGACTGTGTTTTATTTGTGTTTTAACAAGACCAACAGGTGATCTCATGCTTATTCAAGTTGGAGAACCTCTGTAATAAGGAAGCATGCCAGGCACTGAAAGAGTTAGTTCTTAGGCAGCGGCAGTCGCCCTTGACTGAGTATTTGTATTAGACCAGTTTCAAAGAATTTCAGGCCTCTTGAAATGGTGCTTTTGTTAGTCCAGTGTGTCCACGGGTCTTGGCCTGGAAGCCTGAGAGCAGAAATAGATGATGTTGTGGTTTGTATTCATTTAAAATTTTGTCTGGGTCAGCCCTAATACTGCAAGTTAGGAGAGGCCTAGCCTCCCTGTCTTCTGATCAAGGTGCCAAGAAGCAATGTCTTCCCTGTGGTTCCCTGTGAATGTAAAATGATGTAGTCTAGAACCAGGATTAAGAACTTTTTATCAGGGGGATGCCTGGGTGGCTCAGTTAGTTAAGCATCTGCCTTTGGCTCAGGTCATGATCTCAGGGTCCTGGGATTGAGTCCCACATCGGTCTCCTTGCTCTGTGGGGAGCCTGCTTCTCCCTCTGTTTATTACTCACCCTGCTTCCGCTTGCTCTCTCTCACCCTGACAAATAAATAAATAAAATCTTTTTAAAAAAGAACTAATAAAGGCTAGGTGAAACTAGAGTCCTTGACTGTTGATTCCTGGTCCAAGGATCCCTTCTACTGCCAGAGGGAACCCATTTTTCCAGGTGATTAATGGTGCTGTGTCAGGGGTCTCAGAGTACCTCTGTTCCATGTGGTCTGTGATACATCCATGGGCTGATGAATGGGGAGATGGGAAAGAGTCAGTCATACCCTGCTCAGGCTCTGAGATTTCCCCTGCTTTTATGCTAGGACAGTTTTCCTTCACTCATCATGGGTGATCACACACAATTCTTAATAGAAATGCTTAGATCCACAACTTGTCATTGCATGGGTACTGATCAACTACTACGTGCCTAGCCTTGTGCTAGGCACTGTGGGGACTGCCTGGGGGGATGACTGGGGCAGGCTTCTTAGAAGAGGAGGCATTTGAATTGGACTTTTAAGTTTGGGTGAGATTTCAATTGGTACAGTGTTTTGGTAAGGATTTATATGTGTGTGTGTGCTGTGCAGTATGACAATGGAGTTTTCTCTAATACATGTAGCTCGATGACTGGGAGTAAGTTGGACAGTGTTAATTATGGTTTTTATTTCTTTCATGATTTGGTTGACTCTCACTCATTTGGTTGGCCTGTGTTGATGGCTTTAGAATGGAAGGAACTGGGTCTGCTTTACAGAGCTGAGCTCCGGGAGGCACACGTTCATGAACTTCATTGATGTCTCTCCACATTAGCCCTGAAGAGCTTCCCTGGACATCTAAGAGACTGACAAATGAGCATAACAGAAGACTTGTTTATCATCTGCTCCTCAAGGAAAAGGAAATAAAGGCTATCTTTTTGGTTTTTTTTTTTAGATTTTATTTATTTATTTGACAGAGAGTGAGAGAGCACAAATAGGGGGAGCAGCAGAGGGAGAGAGACAGAGGCAGACTCCCCACTGAGCAGGGAGTCTGATGTGGGACTTCATCCCAGGACCCTGGGATCATGACCCCAGCCAAAGGCAGATGCTTAACACACTGAGCCACCCAGGCACCCCAAGGGTTATCATTTTTTTTTTTTTTTTAGTGAATTCTCCTGCCCCCTAAGCTGTGTTGCCACCTTGGTTTGAAAAGGTTTTTCATGGGAGTAAGTTTTCCTGAAAAGATCCCTATTTTGATGGATGTATCTTTTGAGAAAGATATAGGAAGAAAAAAAATTTTAAAACTCCTTCTCGCGATGCCTGGGTGGCTCAGTTGGTTAAGTGGCTGCCTTCGGTTCAGGTCATGATCTCAGCGTCCTGGGATCGAGTCCCACATCGGGCTCCTTGCTCAGCAGGGAGCCTGCTTCTCCCTCTGCCTCTGCCTGCCACTCTGTCTGCCTATGCTCACTCTCTCTGATAAATAAATAAATAAAATCTTAAAAAAACAAAAAAACAAAAAACCCACAAAAAATTCCTTCTCTTGGAGGCCTGGGTGGCTCAGATGGTTAAGTGTCTGACTCTAGATTTTGGCTCAGGTCATGATTTCAGGGTCGTGTGTTACAGCTGTACATCACACTCCATGCTGGGCGTGAAGCCCGCTTAAGATTCTCTCTCTCCCTCTCCCCCTCCCCCATCCCTGCTCTCCCTCAAAAAATAAAGCATAAGTCAGATCATGTCATTACCTCTGGTCAAAACCCTCCTATGACTATCCACCTCATGTTGAGTAAAAGCCAAAGACCTTACTTCCTACTAATTCCTTTGAATTCACTGCATCCAGCTTCACTGGCCTTCTTACTATTTATTGATGATGCCACTCACAATGCTGCCTCAGGGCCTTTGCACCAGCTGTGCTCTCTGTCTGGAATGCTCTTCCACCAGATATATATATGGCTCACTCCCCTCCTTCATTTCCTTCTAACATGTGCTCATATGTCAGTGCTGTGGTTGGATTTTATGGGAAGCTGACTCTGAGATGGTGTTTGGCAGGCAAGATGCTTATTAGCTGGTACTCTTGGTATCAACAGGGGTGAAAGGGAAGGGAAGGAAGCGGGAATCGGCAGAGGGGGAAGATGATCTGTGACACAGGTCTAAAGTCAGCCTCACCTGGTCCCGGAGTGAGCTCTGGAGCTAAAATGGCTTGTCAGAATTGTCCTCCATCAGGCCAAAATGGCCCATCCTTTATGTTTCCCTCATTGATCTGGACTGACCTTGGGAGAGGTAACTTTCTGCAGAGGAGACAATCGCTGAAGGGGTTGTCAGCATTTCCAGAAGCTGGGGCAACAACTCCTTCCGTGAAGGGGAAACTGCTTATCCCATAGTCACTTTACCCATAAGTCTTACCATCTCCTTGTAACCCTGCCCTACTGTCTACTCTTTGAAATCCCCTTTACCTTCCTATTCTTCCACAGCACTAACCACAGTCTACAAACTCTATCATTCATTTACTCTGGTTTTTGTTTATGGTCTGTCTCCCTTGAGCTAGAACATAGGCCCTATGAGGGCAGAGATTTCGGTCTCTTGTTCAGTAATATACCAACTGCCTAGAACCATGCCTGGCACCAGTGGGCACTCAACAAATACTTGTGGATGAGCAATGCTTGGTGAACCCTAGCTAATAATCAATGTAAGACAAAACATGGGCAAGCGTCAGCACTGAAAATAGGGGACGAATTTCATCTTTAGAGTTCCTGGTATGCAAAATAAGAGAGATACCCTGTGGTGTTTATTATTTCTAATTTTCTACCATGATTCACAGGCCTTCGGTGTCAGGTGACCTGTTTCTGACCTATACTTGATTAACTCAGCTCAGCCACCCCATGGGAGAAAAATAAGTAACGACATGCAGAAGTCTGCTGACCCACACGAAGTGTGCTTCTTCTAATATTTATGAAGCCTGACATTTCATTTCTGTGAAGTTATTATTTACTAAATATATTTTTTCCATAATATGCTCGTGCTAACTGGCATGGCACGTGAAGATCAAGAAATACCTTAACAGCTGGCCCATTAGCCCCTGATGGGCCACAGTTTGGTAATGGGGACAGCAGTTCGACAATAGCAGGATTGTGGTAGGAAGGAAAAGGGAGCATTTAGCAGAGCAAAGATATAAATTCCTTTTGTTACCACTGACTGAATGCTCAGATCGGGTCAGGTCAGGTTTTATTGCCCTTGGCTAAAAGCCAGGCCAGATTTACAGAGCAAGGAAGAGGCTCCGGGTGAGATCAGAGTGAATTACAGAGTTGGCTGGAGAGGGGCATGAAAGTAGTTAAAATGTCAGAGGTAATTTTTACGAAAGAAATCATCAGACCACGGTATCACTGTCAGTTCCGTTAGAAAGTTTTTAAACATTTAAAAACATGGGTTGCTTTCTCGTGGGTTTATTGAGGAGAGTCTGGTGATCTAGAAAAGCACAATGATGAAAATAAAAATCTTCCATGAAGACTCCTGTTAATATTCTATTGTATGTGTTTCTAGACTTTCTTCCTAGACGTAGTCCCCTTATGCTCAAAACTGGAATCAAATTGGGGTCTTTCTGCGTGTCCTGCTCTGCTGGCTTAATCTGATAGCTTTAGGACTTTCCCCTATTGTTAATTGTTCATGAAATTGATTTCTAACTTAAATAGCATGATATGGCATAGCCTGTGTGGGTGTAAGTGTGTTTTTCTCTTTTGCCATCTTCTATTTGTACATTTATACTGTTCTCAAATATTTGGTATTGTCTAACATGGTTAAGACCATTCCTGAAGGTCAGCCATTTTGTACATCTCTATCTTTTTACGATGATTTTCTAGAAACGGAATTACTGGGCCAAAGGCAGATGCTTTCATGACTCTAACTGCGTATTGCCATGCAGTGCCCAAAAGGCTGCCTCCATTTGGGCCTCTACCAAGAAGCAGACGAAATCATTCCCACATCCTAGACAACACTGGATGTTCTTGTCAGGAAAATTTTCCTTAGAGCCCTCTTGGTGCTTTTGGCTGGTCTAATAATTAAATTGACACAAAGACAGATTAGCAGGAGGAAAAAAAAAATGACTTCCTATGTAAGAAGGTTTCATAGATACGGGACCTAAGAAGTGACTGAAGCAGGCTGTTTATATACCTTTTAGGCAAAGAGATGATAAATTCGTAAAGAACTGACAGGACAAAGAAACTTATGTCTGGGTCCTAATTAGTGAAAAAACGAAGCGGAATTTGTTTACATAGCCTTTTCAGTCCTGAATTCTCTATCTCTGGCGATAAGGATGTCTCTCTACCTCCGGGGGCAGGGAGGGTACGCTTCACATGGGAAATTTATTTCCTGTTTTCAGGGTGACAGAAAAGAGGGTCAGAGTGTCCTGCTTCTACTGGCTGTTTCTCAAGTGGCTTTCGTTCAGAACAATGAATATACCACTTTGGCATATTTTGAGGCAAACTGCCCTGATCTCCATCATTCTCTATCTTTGCCATTCTAGGTTAAAAATGACATTTTCATTTTATTCAGATTTCCACTTACAGAGTAGATATTTTCTTTCACATCTTGATGGATTATTTGAATTTATTCTTTTCTGAAATGTCTTTTTTTTTTTTTTGCCTTTGCCCGTTTTCAGGGGTGGGGGTTATACTTTTCTTATTGATTCTTGTAATCTTTTCTAACTTAAATGTTATAATAAGTATAGTAACATATTTAGGAAATATAGGAGAACACAAAGAAAAGTCCGTCATGACCCAGAGCAACAAAGTTAATATTTCAATTTGCTTTCCTCCAGATGGACATGTGCTTTCTATGTTGTGTGCACAGACGATTTTATAGGATTTTACAGCTTGAGAATAAAACATACCATTGTTTTTATTTTTGTTTTCATGCTTTCATTAAAATTTACCTTTAATTGTACACGTATATGTGAATGATATACTTTTCTTCATGACATACCTTTTAAGTGAAACACGTCATAGATAAGGTCAAAGTCCCTTCCCCAAACCCTGGCCCCTTCTACTTCCTTCCCTTGCCAGAGGCCACCACTATTGTAAGTGTGCTTTTTATCCTTAAAACAAATTTAATACATTTATATCACCATTGGGATTTCCTGTGCGTCTGTGTGTATTTTTAAAACTTTTTATTGTGATATAACTCAAAGAAAAGTTATGTAATATAAATATCAAATATGATGAATTACTTAAAAGTTAATACTGGTGTTACCCAATCCAGGTTAAAGAACAGACCATTTCTAGCAGCCCTGGCTTCCCATGGGTTCCTCACTGATCACATCCTCTCTCTGACAACTGCCCTGAATTTTATGATAATCACTTATTTGCTTTTTTAAAAATTAGTGATTTTTATCAGCTCGGTGTCTATCCTTACCTATTACGATGATTTTTCTTCTGCTTTTTAACTGTATGGAGATAGAATTATGACATGCGTAATATACTCTTTAGTGCCTCAATTCTCTCGCTAAACATTATGGTTGGGAGACTAACTTGTATTTTTGCTAGCCGCTAACCTTTGCTCATTTCCGTCATGGTATGTTATCCCATTGCATGACTACATCACCACTGTATATCCTATCCACTGCTAATGGACATTTGGATCATTTCCAGCTTGGGGCGATTACAAACAACGTTGGTATGAGCTTACAAAAAGCATGTCTTTGTACACATGTGCATGTGTGGGTTTCTCTAGGTTATAAATCCGGTAGAGTCACTTGGTCATTGTATGTGCCTCTATCCAGCTGTATTAAATAATGCCAAAGTGATTTTCAAGATGTGTGTGCCAATTTACACTCTCCCACCCAGTGTGGCGGAAGCTCAGTTAGCTGTTCCACATCCTCTCCAACACTTGGCACTGTCATATTTTTTGAGTTTTGCCAACCTGATGGCTGTTTGGTGGCGATTTATGTGACTTCACGTTTGACTGTTCACTGATGAGACTGAGCACGTTTTCCTATGCTATTATAAATAGTAAAGAGTATTTATGGTAGTAAGTAATAGGTAAAATAGTAAATTTTTGCCCATTTAAAAATGACTGATTGAGGGGCGCCTGGGTGGCTCAGTGGATTAAGCCTCTGCCTTCAGCTCAGGTCATGATCTCAGGCTCTTGGGACCTGGGATCGAGCCCCACATCGGGCTCTCTTCTCAGCAGGGATCCTGCTCCACCCGCCCCCCACCCCCTGCCTGCCTCTCTGCCTGCTTGTGATCTTTCTCTGTATCAAATAAATAAATAAAATCTTTAAAAGAAAAAAAAAACAAAAAACAACTGATTGAGTAAGTGAGTGAGTGAGTGATTTTCCAGTATAGTTAATATATATGTTAATATGTTATATTAGTTTCAGGTGTACAATATAGTGAGTCAACAAGTCTATACATTACTCAGAGCTCATCGTGACAAGTGTATTCTTGGTTCCCCTTGACTACTTCACACATCCCCCACCCATCTCCCCTCTGGAAACCATTTGTTTTTTTTTCTATAGTTAAGAGTTTGTTTTTTGTGTGTGTTTTTTTTGTTTTGTTTTGGTTTGGTTCGTGTCTCTTTTTTCTTTGGTCCTTTGTTTTGTTTCTTAAATTCCACCTGAGTGAAATCATACAGTACTTGTCTTTCTCTGACTGACTCATTTCACTTAGCATTATTCCCTCAAGACCTATCCACATCTTTGCAAATGGCAAGATTTCATTCTTTTTGATGGCTGCATAAGATTCCATTGTCTATATACACCACCTCTTCTTTATCCATTCATTTATTGATGGACACTTGGACTGCTTCCATAATTTGGCTACTGTAAATAGTGCTGCTAAGAACTTTGGGGTGCATGTATCCCTTTGAATTAATGTTTTCATATTCTTTGGGTAAATACACAGTACTGGCATTACTGGATCCTAAGGTAGTTCTATTTTTAATTTTTTTTGTTTTTATTTAATTGAATTTATTTATTTTTTTAGTAAGGATATAATGTATTTTTATCCCCAGGGGTACAGGTCTGTGAATCGCCAGGTTCACACATTTCGCAGCACTCATCATAGCACATACCCTCCCCAATGTCCATATCCCCACCACCGTCTCCCGTCCCCCCTCCCCCCAGCAACCCTCAGTCTGTTTTTTGAGATTGAGTCTTTTATGGTTTATCTCCCTCCCAATCTCACCTTCTTTCATTTTTTCTTTTCCTACCCCCTAACCCCCTGACATTTCATCTCCATTTCCTCATATCAGGGAGATCATATGATAGTTGTCTTTCTCCGATTGACTTTTTTCGCTTAGTGTAATATCCTCTAGTTCCATCCACATCATCGCAAATGGCAAGATTTCATTTCTTTTGATGGCTGCATAGTATTCCATTGTGTATATATACCACATCTTCTTTATCCATTCATCTGTTGATGGACATCTAGGTTCTTTCCATAGTTTGGCTATTGTGGACATGGCTGCTATAAACATTCGGGTGCATGTGCCCTTCAGAGCACCATGTTTGTATCTTTAGGATATATACCCAGTAGTGCAATCGCTGGGTCATAAGGTAGCTCTATTTTCAGTTTTTGGAGGAACCTCCACACAGTTTTCCAGAGTGGTTGCACCAGATGCATTCCCACCAACAGTCTAGGAGGGTTCCCCTCTCTCCACATCCTCGCCAGCATCTGTCATTTCTTGACTTGTTAATTTTAGCGATTTTGACTGGTGTGAGGTGGTATCTCATTGTGGTTTTGATTTGAATTTCCCTGATGCCAAGTGATGTGGAGCATTTTTTCATGTGTCTGTGGCCATCTGGATGTCTTCTTTGCAGAAATGTCTGTTCATGTCCTCTGCCCATTTCTTGATTGGATTATTTGTTCTTTGGGTGTTGAGTTTGCTAAGCTCTTTATAGATTTTGGATACTAGCCCTTTATCTGATATGTCGTTTGGAAATACCTTCTCTCATTCTGCCAGTTGTCTTTTGGTTTTGTTAACTGTTTCCTTTGCTGTGCAAAAGCTTTTGATCTTGATGAAATCCCAATAGTTCATTTTTGCCCTTGCTTCTGTTGTCTTTGGCGATGTTCCTAGGAAGAAGTTGCTGCAGTTGAGGTCGAAGAGGTTGCTGCCTGTGTTCTCCTCAAGGATTTTGATGGATTCCTTTCTCACATTGAGGTCCTTCATCCATTTTGAGTCTATTTTCGTGTGTGGTGTAA